>NC_050520.1:32324864-32352413 GCF_002922805.2 Oryzias melastigma | reverse complement strand
AGCCAAATGTGCAAACCAGTGAAAGCTGAATTGCTGTGGCGACTCTTGAAGGGATAGGCTGAAAGATGAACAACAACATGCCACAATAAAATGTTAAAAACACATTTTTCTTCAGAGTGGGTCTTTAACAAGAAGAACCTCTTTTTACCTTTTTTTACTTCCTGTATTACGGTAAAAAGTAAGAATCGTGGTTCGATTCGTGAATCGTTGAACTTGATTCATGAATCGCATCGGATCGCCATCTTAGCAACAGACCACAACCCTAGCTGCCATTCACAACACACAAAGAGGCAAAACTATTCAAAAATATATGGGTAAATTACATATTAAGATATATTTCGTAATATATTTGCAATATATATATTTTTTTTTCCAGTAAATTGCAATATATTTTTGTTTCTTAAGGGATAGGTGGAAATGTTGACACAGAGCAGCCCGGCTTCCACCCCGTAGCAGAGGCTGTGTTTGCACACGCGGAATTATAGCCTCAAGCTAACATTAGCGGTGCAAAAATAACAACGAGTAATATTGAATAATTCTAGTCGTACATTTTAGAGCCAGAATTGCAGCTTTTTTAAACGTTCATCATGTCCCGCTCACCTAAGCGTTAAGCGGACTAGGGTGTTTACGGGGGAGGGGAGACTTTGGCACGCTCATTTTTGCAGCTGCATCATTAGTCTTAGCATTTTCTAGCATCTGGTTTTCTGATCCAATGTGATTTGAATTAAGGAATACTCAAACGCAGTTTTAAACGTAAATTATTTTATATAGACCCTCGAATGCTACAAGAACATGTTAAAAAGAAGATTTTCATTGTAGTGGCTCTTTAACACATTTCTATAACATTAGCTGCATTTTGTGCTACACTAATCTAATTAAAACACAAGTATCAAAAATAAGAATGAAAAATGAAAGTATTGTAATTATTTCTTCACACAGATGTCTCTCTCTTTACCTCTGACACATTACCCACACAGTGTAACTCAGCCACCCACTCCTGAGTTCAGGTGTGTCATTCTTCTACCAGCTAATGCAAGTTTCTGCCTCCAGCAAGGGTTGGAAGTGAGCCGGAGAGGTCACACAAGTTTTCTTCCTTCTGAGCGCACGCCTCCGCTTTCTTATCTGGATGCAAATAACTTTTGTCTAAAGTCACATCAATTTCATGAACAGACTGAAATTTAAAGCGACTTGAAATTGGCACAAACTACGTTGTCAAAGAAATGAGGAGCAGCAGTTGCAGCAGTAATAAGAAGTATTACTCCACTAGATGTGTTGTGCCTTCTTCAATAACATGGAATTGCACTGGACCCCATTTTCAATGCAGACTTGTTTGTCAAAGTAATGGAGGAAGGCAAATGATGGCTGTTTTGTCTTTCAGGTATGGAGGGTTCTAATGATGTGGCTCTGTATTTGTGCCTGGGAGCTGGCATCATCGCAGTCGCCTTCCTTGTGGTGGTCGTTATGTTATACAGGAAGAACCACAGCGAGTACGGGGTGGATGTGATCGACTCCTCAGCTCTGACCAGGGGCTGTCAGTCTTTTAACTTTAAGACAGCCAGACAAGGTAAGAGAGAGCAGTTTTGTCTGCATGTTTTACATTAACAGCAGCAATGAGGCGATAGCATGAGAACAGGCCCGGTTCTGGGCAAAATACTGGACACCCCAAAGCCTCGCCCCCAAAAATCCCTGCATACATACAATCACAAAAACAAAATAAATCATTTATGTTACCTTCTTACCTGTATAAGTAAAATGTACTCATGTAGTTAAATTCACAATAAAGATGTGAGTTAATCCCACTTAACACGTATCAGTTTGGGTTTTCATTTTGAAGGCTTGCTGACTCTTGGTAAAAATTGCTAATTTATTTTTCCCTTGTGCTGAACGTAACACTGACATGATTTAGTAATGCCAGTCTTTTCCATTTGCTTTGTGAAGAGATGCCACTGGAAACTAAAGGAGATATTCTCCTGCCACTTGTGCTTAAATACCACACAAAACTGAGTAAAAAAGGAATAGAATTGCATACAAAGCTAGCCTTGGGCCTAGGCAGCTGCCTATGGCGTCATCTGCTGGGGCTCCAAATCCTAATTATTATATAATTAATGCTTTTTTTTAAAACATTTTTTTAACCCTATAGAGCACTATCATCTGGTGATTTTCACGTGAGCAAAATTATTTAGATGATATTTGATATGTTGCATTTTTCTGAGTGTCATAGATCCCGGGGTAAAGTCATACATGTCCCAGGAAGGGGTGGACCGAAGGCCAAGTCTCCAGTATCATTGTTCTTTTTTTAGGAATTTTTGGTTCTCAAATTCCTAATTTTTCAGTAATTTTCAAGTATGTTTTTATGATTATCCTATGCTTTTATTTTCCATCTTGTTTCATAAACCACAGTTGAAGACAAAAGGAAACTCTAATTTATCATGTGTTGTCATTTTTGTATCTATTTTTTATGAGAAATGCTTTTTATTGGGTATATTATATTGGATATTATCTGACAAAAGTGACGGGGTGTTCTAGGGTTAAACAGCTTGACACATCACCTATTTTGTATTGACATAAAAATAAAAGTCCTTAAAAACGTATTTACTAAATGGCAAATTTGGACCCATTTTGCACCTAGCGAATGTTGATTTTAGGCACCGCCTGCACACATTTATCTATGGTGAACTTTTTTCCCTCTTTTCTTCTTTTCTGTTTAAACTGGACACCTGATGCTTCCTTTGTTGAAATGCTATGTACACACCAGGCATGTGATGCATACATCGTCTAGCGTCTATTTCGGACACCCCTTCCCTTCAAATGCCCTTTTAATTGGAGGGTAGGGAGAAGCTGGAGGGGTAGGGGAGGAATTCGGATTCAACCTTAGAAGAGGTTTAGTGTAAAATGTCGAGGCGGTGCAAATCTTATGAATCTTTCTCCACAGCTCTATTCCCATATATTTGAAAGACTTATTCATTTCTCCTCCATGTTCACTTTTAAAACAGTTGGCACTTTTAGTGAATTGTCAAAAAGTATATAAAGGATACCTTCCATTTAGGGCTGAGTATTGATAATAATTTCCAGAAATGATTCGATTTACCACAGACTGGATCGATTCGAATTACAACTTTTTTTTTTCCAGCTTATTTTCATCCACTCAATTCAATTTGATTAAATACAATTTTGAGTTTACATAGTTTACACATTTAGACACATTTGTTTCGAACTACATTAATAATCTATATATGTTTGCATGATTTTCATCTTTATCTGATACAGTTACTGTAAATTTATTAGTGAAACAATAAGATTGTTAATATCATACAGTGTTACATTGATTCTCTAAAGAAGAAGTTCTAACTAAAATGTTCAGATCATTAACATTGTAAACATTGTTCTGCTTCTCCTGGAGGATGTTTCAGTTTGGACACTAGGTAGCGATCACGCGTTGCATTGCACCTTATTCCAGAAAAAAAAGATAGTATGAGGGGAAAAAAGTGATGTTTTAGACTACAAATGGTTACTTTAAAAAAATATGTCCTTAAAGTTTGTAAAATTCATGTCTGTGAGTTTATAAAGATGTTCATTTAGTCAGTAATGTATGTTCAGGACGACAAAGCGTTAGCATCAGCCATCCTATGGGAAATTTCATTTAACGTTAGCATCAAGCTAGCAGACTTTAGCATTATCTGCTTAGATCGATCCAAATCAATTTTATCAACCCAGCCTTACTCCATATGTCTGCCAAACACGAGTTTCTGATTGGTCAAAGTTCAACCTGGTTCACCTTTCAATGCAGGTTCAATGACAGTGTGTTTTGTAGGTAGAGCCCGAAAACAGACTTAAAAAGTTGTGTAGCCTGGCGTGAACACGAGATTTTTGAACAAAGAAGCCTGATTACATAGACTTCGCGGTCGCTTTAATGCGCGTTTCTGAGCTCGGTGTTAACATAGCATTAGGATTGATGGAGTTTGTTTTGCATTACTCAGAATGGCATGCAGCCTCCCCTGGATTTATGCCTCCATAATCAGTAAATGGACACGTCCCTCTCTCCTGACAGACCTGTTATTTTGCAGCTGGACATAATCAATCTCTGATATACACAAACACAGCACACCTCTTTCCTGGAGACCACACATTAAACTGTCAGGCTACCAATCCCCCCATCAGATTACACTGGTCCTCCACTGATGGATAAATATGATCATTATGGGGCATCAATTCAAACATTTTCTAGAACTCCGGCCCATACAGGTGCAGCTGTCCCAGCCACCTTCAGTGCAGCCTTTCATATTTTTACCGCTGACACTTTTGGGCCAGTACAAATGATAGTCATTGTGAAGACAGGCGATCCATCCTGTGAGAAGCCCACACCAGGAGCTCATGCCTCCCCAGGTACCCCTGGGTTTAGAGTTGTATAATACCCCCAACCTCTACAATCCTTGTCACAAAACTGGTAGCATGTGAAGGAAATGGTGGGGGCTGCCTCAGGGCTACATTACACCGGTCATCAATCCTGTTTAAATAGGCCAGCATCCCGCACAGCCTGCATGCTGTAACCCTCCACCGGCCACAATCACTCCCCTCCAGCTCCCTCTGTAGCAGCCAAGTTACAAACGGAAATGTGTTGCCTTATTTTCCTCTCTTTATGATACAGGACAGCATCCTCAGCATAGATGTCAGACTACACTGATGCACTTTGCAAAAAAAAAAAAAAAAAAGTATTTTAAGCAAAAGACACATTTAAATTACCCTTAAATTTTTAAATTACTTTTCTTTAATGAAGTGGAATGACAAACGAAGCATCTTGATCACTTTCATTCGTAAAGATTCCTACTATGGACTAACGAATAAACCAGCTCTCTGCTAAAGATTGGATGGAGAAACAACCTTCACAGCCAAACTCGCGCTCCCCTCACGACTCCACAAAGGCGTCGTGCCTTCCAAGCAGCAAACAGAAGACACTTCAATTTTTCACAGGATAACTGCTGAGACAACTGACTCCACTGTGTCACACAAGTGTCACACTGACCCACTTATTGCAGACTGAGATTTCTTGGAATGGATCAGAACACTTTCTGAAGAAACAGATGTGTCAAAGTGAAACAAGTCAGGTCAGAGTTCCAGGAAGGAATTGCCTCATAGTTACTCTAAAAAACACAACAAGTTTGGATTATATTTTGTAAATTAACCTTTTTCAGGCCATGGACCAGTTTATATTTCTTATTATAAAATAGTTGGGCCCGTCAGGCTGAAGTGGATGTCCATTTTTTTTCCAGTTTCTCTTAACTTTTGAGGGTGAAGTTCATCTTCCTTCTCTGCAAAATACCTGCAGCAGTTTTGAAACTTTATTTGTACACTCAATTTTGCGTAGGAACCATTAAACTGTGATATAGATTTTTCCCTTAAACCACAACTGTCAAAGTGGAAGCTAAAAAAAATCAGACGCCAACTTCAGTCTCGTCTAACCTAAAGGTACGACCGATAAATACAAAAAAAGGTCACTAAAACTGCTCTTTTTTTCTAACTATATTAATGAAGGTGAATTCAGAGTTTGAGCAACTTTATTAGCAGCTTCCTAGTACCATTTTTAGTACGGTCTTCAGCAGGGATCTGCAACCGCAGGCTCTGGAGCCACATGCAGCTCTTCTACACCGCCAGAGTGACTCTTTGGCTATAGAAAAATAAAATAATAGTCATTTTAAAAGTAAGGGCTGCAAACTTAGCCTTTATTTAATTTATTTAAGTGAAGTTTAAAAGTTTATGGCTGAGGTGAACTTAGAAGACGATAAACTAGTATTTTTTATATCCCTGCTGACATTAGGCCTTGTTTGTCCTCCAAAATACACAGACACTTTAGTAAAAAGTCTAATCTCTTCTGATTGCTGAGTCTATTTTATGTTATTAAAGTACATTTTGTCTTAGCTGCATAACAAAGGTTAGTAGCTATACAGAGGGGAGTGGCTAAAATATATAGATTTGTGTGTTCTTGCTATATTTTTTCCACTGGATCATTAACCAATCATATTTTATGGTTATGCTTCAGTTAGCAGCAGTAGTAAGTTGGTAAAAGGATGACGGCTCACCAAAGTAAACCTTAAAAATAGCAAAAGAAAATGTCATTTTTGTCTCGTGTTGTTCAGGAATACATTTGATTCATTTGAATGTTCCTGTTTGGAACAGGAAGTCTTTTATTTTGAAAGAAAGTCATATGAGTTTCTGTTAAAAGTTAAAAATTACTTTACACTTTGAGGAAATTTCAGTTTATCTTAATATTTATGTATACTTTCACACCCAAAAATAAATATAATTCATATATATTTATTATAAAAACGATAATGTAATGATGGAAAGTAGTATCAAATTTTCTCAAAAAAGGTAAAAAAACAACAAAAAAAACTTTGCGGCTCCTATTGGGTTTTGATCAGTATCAAACAGGCCCCAATGACTCTTTTACTGTCAACAGTTGCTGACCCCTGGTCTGTGGAAAAAACTGTCACAAAAATCCTTCTATGGAGTAAAGACTCCTGGTTTTTGTCTGTTAAATGCAGATTTCTTTCATTTTGAAATCAGAGGATCTTCTTTTCTGCTTCCTCACTGGATCTTCTCTGAAAAAATTACTTTCTAAAGGCATTTCTTTTCTGTTAACTTTTTTAGCTTGAGCGCTTCAGTTTAGCGGTCGGAGATGGCCGCTTTAAGAAAGTAGCAGATACATTTTTGACAAGTGATCGAGCGACTCGACATGTGTCAAGAATGAGATGGATGTGGTGGAGAATCTAGTAGTTTTTCAAAATAAAAAAACTTCCTTCAGAATCAGATTGTAGATAAAACAGAAAAAATGTAGATGGCGTTTTTTTTGTGCCCGTTAGCAACTGTCCCACAGACTGGTACCGCCCGTGGTCTGGGAGGTGAGGACCACTGCTTTAGCCCTTTAACACCGGAGCTCCTGTGTTTATGTTCTTTGATTTACTGTAACTTTTCAACTGTTAACACAATAATTCCAGTAGACTCTGAAGGAGAAAGGCAGTGAGGGGAAAAAAGAAAATGAATGAAAAAAAATTCTATTTTTACATTTACATTTTTTTTTAATATTCAGCTAAAAAAACAGACTTTATGGTAGATATTTAAAGTGCTCTAACAGTGTTATGCAGACTCTGACTGTTATTAAATCTTCTGATTTCTTTTCTTTAAAAGTTATGTTTTTCCAATTGTGTTTTCATAAATGTTACATGCTAGATGCATGTTTTTTGGTAGATTTAAATAGCCTTTTGGTGTTGGCATTGTGTAAGCACACACTTGAATGCACCATGGTCCATGACTTCCCTTTAGAGGTGCTCGTACTTAAATACTTGTGCATTTAAGAGCAATAACAGAAGCACTTGGCAGACACTCAACTTCTCAAACTTCTTAATGTTAATATTCCCAAATGTTTTGACATTTTAGCTTTGATTAAGACATTTTAGTGTGCGATCAGGGATTGGATGGAGGCAGATGATTGGGTGTAAAGAGAATAGCAGAAAGACAAAGACGAAATTATGTCTTATTGCAATCCTAAAACACTGTAAAGACAAAAAAAAACTGTTTCAAAATATCTGAATATTTAACTTTAGAATTTAACGTCTTAAGACCAGGCATCCACATGCGTGGACATCACATTTTGAGTTATGTTATCATAGGGGTTACAGTAATTCTGCTTAACACCAAGGACCAATCAAAATCAATGAGGGAGGCAGCTCTGCGTTTTACACCCATCTTTGGACAACTTCAGACTATGATATTACAGACTAACAGACATTTTCTGACCGTAATTATCCAAGTTCTCAGAGTCAGTGAATGCACCAGGACTGAAGTTATCGAAGTCATCGATTGTGACCATGCCACAATGGGGTCAAAAGTTTTGAAAATGAAGTTTTCAGTTCTGCGAAAAAGAAAGTTGAAAGTGAAAAAAATTATATTATAAAAACTAAATTATAATTATAAAATTAAATAATTCAAAAATTAAATAAAATTAAATTATATTATAAAATATATTTATGGCCATTTTAGATTTTTCTTGCCAAAAATCGATATTGCTATGTTTTATTTGGGTTTCAAATAATATTGGCCCCAATTTAGCACCATGGGGTTAGAGGTTAAATTACCTTTCACATGGCTGTTAGTACTTAAAAACTTCTGAAATGCTTTGGTATGGATCTATGCTGCTGTGGTGTCTGTGAAAGCAGACTGTCTTAAGCCTGACCCCGTCTGTCTGTTATCTCCTTCATAGACACAAACTCAAAGCCCTTTATTCAACCTGAACTCCATTTCATTAACTTTTGTCATCATTCTCACCATTACCATTCCATTTTCGCTTTTTAAAGATGCACACTCAAGACATAATCTGATCACCCTCCACTCAACAAGAAGGAAGAAACCTTAGCAGTAATGAAATATCAGCTGCAGAAAGCTTTCGTCCAAAGTCTGGCTCAGACCTTCAGGATCTAGAAAGCATCTTTTAGAAGCTAAACTAATATATTCATATTGCAGGCTCACTCCTGGGACGTTTGTTAGACGTGTAATACTATGCACACTCTGGGTATGTGATTCGGGTTCAAGAACGCATTAAAAATCGGGTTCTTGAATGTGCTTTTAGCTTATGGTGTTCACACTGGACTGTCAACCTGATACAAACGCATTTTCTCACAGCTGGAAGAGGCTTGGCGTGAAATGTCAAAAGCGATGCAAGTCTTGCTTCAGATTTTTAGTTTGATTGCAGTATGCAATCAAACTATTGTTCTTCTGTTTTCTTCTGTACGTTTTTCGGCGATCCATATCTCTTGCATACTTCAAAAGTAAACATTATGTAATTGTACAAATGACGTGACCTTTTCATCCCTGTAATCCTAGCAGAGAAACTTTTACACCTGGGCTTCCCCCTCCCCTATTTGCTCATGGATCAGAGACTTTCTGACAGAACACCTGTCCGAGGGAAAAAGACTCAATTTAGAGCTAAGTATTGTCCATGCGGAATCACATTCAAAGAGTAGATTTGTGGAAACTAAATAATACAACAAAAATAACCATTTAAGTTGATTACATCAATGCAAAATCACTAATAAAGATGATTTATTCAGCAAAAGCTGAACTGAAGATGCTAGTTCTGATAGCTAAAGATACTGAAATTGATAAGACAAAAAACGCTGAAGCTGATAGCTAGCTAAAATATTAGCTGAACTCCAAATCAGTCTAAAAAACTGCAAAAAAATGTCTAAATTAAGCAAAACTGCTAAAATGTAGCTGAAATACTAGGAGCTAATCTCCAAAACAGCCTAAAAGAAATAGAGAAAAAGACTAAATTAACTAAAAACAACTGTTAAAATGTCTAATTTAGCCATAACAGCTAGCATTAGGCTAAAATATTAGCTGAACTCCAAATTAGCCTAAAAAACTCAAATAAGCTTAAATTAGCCAAAACAGCTAGCATGTAGCTGAAATATTAGCTTAACTCCAAAAAAGCCTAGAAGAAACAGAGAAAAGGGTAAAATTAGCCAAAAACAACTGTTAAAATGTCTAATTTAGCCAAAACAGTTAGCATAAGGCTAACATATTCACTAAACTCCAAATTAGCCTAAAAAACTGCAAAAAAGCCCAATGCATGGGTGATGGACAGTCCTCAGCCTCTTTTTCTTCAAAGGGAGGTGTGTCAACAGGAATGAAGAAATCACGAGGTCCTTGGGGAGGGTCCCGCCCACCAGGTCGTCAGGTCCAGAGCGGGGTTCCGGCTATGTCAATCCGGACATGTAATAGAATGTTGATGGTTCCTACTCAGAAAAGGGGTTCTGATAAATACTGTCACACCTCCCTCTGCATTTATCCGGACTTGGGACCGGCACAAGACGACAATAGATTGTGACCTCTTGTGGTTGCATTACACACACACTTGCACGCATTTGCGTGCACACACACACACTCACCCCCACACACACTCTCACACTCTCACACACACACAAAAACAGAAACACATTTTTTTTTAGTTTTTTTTTTAACTACTAAAAGCTATTTCTAATGTTGACAACTAAGACATTGTCTAACCAAAAAAATAAATAAATACATAAATAAAGCTGAAAAACTAATTCCAATATATAAAAACATACTTAAAAACTAAAACAGGTATAGACATTCAAATAAAAACTCAGCTTTCTTAACATTATTCTATTACATAACTTAACATGAATTCACCACAAAAATCATGTCACTTTTAGGACTAGTTAACCTACTTTGTGACATTGAATTTTATGTGATTCTGATCAAACTAACCTACTAATCTAACTAAACTACCTCCCAACACCATTCATTAATTTATTAAGAAAATGTACATAAATAAAGAAAATGTAATGTGACTTGCATATATGAAATGAAAGTAAAAAACCCAAAAACGTCATTTTGGTCTCATCCCCCTGTGGTGTCTCAGGTTCACTCTAGGGTGAACGGTTCTATTTTCTTCTCCTCCTCTGTGTAACTTTAGCAGGTGGAGCTAATGCTTTATGGGCATTTGTATTTAAACTTAGTCATACCACAGACAATGTTCTTCACTCTAACAGCATGTAGAGCTAATTTGGTATTTACTGAAGATTTTAAGGCTATTTTGAAGTCAAGCTAAAATTTTAGCTACATGTTAGCTTTTTTGGTTATTTTAGCTTTTACTAAGGATTTTTAGGGTATTTTGGAGTTTAGCTAATATTTTAGCTACATGTTAGCATTTTTGACTATTTTAGCTTTTAGTGGGGGTTTTCAAGGTACTTTGGAGTTTCGCTAATATTTAAGGAACGTGATAGCCTTTGTGTCTAATTTAGCATCTACTGACGTTTTTAGGCTAATTTTGAACCAAGCTAATATTTTAGATACATGTTAGCAATTTTTTTATATTACTTGCTATTCTCAGTAATTTCTGCCTTAGTTGTGGTATTCAAAAAATTCAAACATGTACTCGTTCTGCTTTTTGTGGACTGTTCTGCTGTCTTTATATAATTCTGCAACCATCTCTTGTTGATACTTTTTGGTAACGTTGTTTGAATTTACACCATTTTAGGCATTTTTCAGGGTTTTTTACCACTGCAATTTCTCTTCTTTTAAGTCTCAATGCTTATGGTTTTCAACTAACCTGGATTTTTCAGTATACTTGTGTGTTTTTCAATTTCTGTTTTTGTGCAATGTATACACTGCCAGTATTGCTTTCTTCAAGAATTCTTTTATCAAATACTGATTTGATTTTCTGCAAAAAATACATTTTCACAATCCAACATATTACTTCCATTCATTGATAATATTACTTATTTCTGTAATCACTTCTGCAAATTCTTTTTTCAGCAGCAATTAATTCTTCTGCAAACCAAAAAGATTTTACCATTTATTGACAACATTGCTGATTTCTGCAATTTCTTCAGCAACTTATGGTAAACTTCAGCGTCTTCTGCTAAAAGTTATGCAATGAAGCAATTAAAGAAACCACCTTCTGCAAAACTGCAATCAAACGTATTTCCGCACGAAATGCAATTTTTTCTAGTTTCCCTTTTACAGCTCTACTCCTATATAAATGAATTTGTGTCATATGATTCTGAACAGGCACAAGCTACAATTATTAATTATTCATTTCTCCTCCATGATCAAATAGTAGGCACGTCCTTGAATTGAAAAGGACACTATCCATACCTCACTACAAAATCAGAGTCCCTGATTGGTCAAAGTTCAACTGGTTTAACTTCAAACGTGTGTTCAGTGGTGATGTTTTGCTAGCTTAGCGCTAAATTGTCTCTTTCTAACGTCATCATCAGTTTCTGCCAATTAACCATTCATTAACCGTTCTATTTTTCTACGGACCTACAACGGATGGGGGCCCTCCAAAGGTACAAGTCGGAACTGTTAAATGGATCCATTTTACAATGGAAACGATCGAACCGGACCGTACAGTACCGGACTGCTCAGTGGAAACAAGGGGAATGCTGCAAATGCAGGGTTTGATTCTAATTGGTTTATCAGAAATGTAATGTGAGCTTCAGTTGGATGCAGAAAAGAAATAGGGAGAGGTCAAAAGGTCAAACATTGTTCACTTAACGTGTAAGATCCTAATAAAAATACATTCTTCAACAGTTCTTTTTCATATGTTGTTCTCTTTGCCTTTTGACTTTCCTATTGGGGACAAATTAAGTGTTATTATTGAATTTGAATTAAATTCAAATATTCACCCAAAATAACTTTCACTAATCTCCCCATTTTCTTCTTGTTGACATGTTTTTGGGAAAGAAGGATTTTAATTTGGAACAGCAAGGTTTTCGTGTCACCTCATCTTTTGGGTTTATTGTAAAGTTCTTCTCAAAGAAAACAGGAGAATGTTTAACTTTAAAAAGTCTCGTCCAAAAAAGCTTGTCACCATAACTTCCCTGTAATTAATGGCTTTCCCTAAAAATGAAACAACATTAGCCTCCCGCACTGTGCCCCTCACCGGGCAACAGCTGGGCAGCAAGGACTCTGTGACTTCGCCGTGATCTTGGCACGGCCGTCTGCTCTCCGTTGTGTGCATCTTGCCCCGTTTGGCAGCGGCGTCAAATTTAATGGCCATAGATGAAGACCCGAAGCGCTTCTCCTGCCTGTGAGCCCACTCGCTGGGCTCTAAAGTGACTCCCCTCATTTACAGGAGCGGCCCCTCACGGTCCCCCTGCCTCTCCTTCTGGAGGACGGGCAAGGTGTCACGAGGAGCTGACTCCAGCAAGATAGATTATGGAGATCAAGCTGTGTGTGGGCTTGGTAATTAAATCGGCTGCCCTGACCACGGTTCTGAGCCCTGAACCTGCTGTCCTGGCGGTGCACCTTCGCCACTGATCCTGTGGTGGTATTCTTGGACACGCTGATTTTCCTGGCACTGCTCAGCGCCAGATGTGCCTTCCTAACCTTATTTAAGATAGCTCTATGATGTCTTTTACAACCCTGATTTTAGGATAATTTTTTGTAAGTTTAAAACTTAAAAAATGAAAATAACTAATTTGAAGATTCTTGTTTTTTTGTGGAAAATGTTCTCTATGATGTAAGTAACATTAAAGCATCACAGAAACAAGGTGTTGACTCTTAAGTCTGATGCAGGCAGAGCTTTTGACAGACTGTTTTGCTCTGCTGTTTCTCCATCTGTTCAGGCAACCCGCTGCTTCTTAACTCCTCAATGCAATCAGACCTCACCGTGGGGCGCACGTACAGCACTCCCATCTGCTTTCACGAAAGCACCGACAAAGAACCCTTCGACCCCCTGCCGGACATCGCAGTCAAAGTTCAGAGCTCCTTCATGATTTCGTTGGGCGTGGCGGAACACGCGAGGTTTCCCGACAAAGTCCCCACAGAGACTTACCAACGAGACCTCGGCTGTGAATACTGCAGCACCATGGAGAGGCGCAAGAAAGACACGCTGACGTTCAACAGACCCATCGACAAAGAGCAACCGCGGACCAGCGGCGTGTTCGGCCACCTCGGCGGGCGGCTGGCAGTGCCAAACACAGGTAAGCTAGACTGAAATCCAGCAAGACATGAAGCCTTTGCATGGAGTTCCTGAAAACCTTAAATATTTATGGGGTTAAATGACATTGAGTCAGACAATAAGCTTAGTGGTTAAATTGATAAAACTCTAGATGTTTAAATGGTGCTAACATGAATGAGAGAAGTCAATCAAATTTGTAAATATGAGGATAATTTCAAAAGTGATTTTCAATCTTAAACCAATTGGGTTATTTCTTTAACCCAATTCTTGGCTTTTTCATGATGGGATATGTTCAATATGAATTTTATGGGCTCTATTGGTTTATTTTTATTTATTTTCCTTTTTTTTTTTCTCAGTTAAAATAGCCCTTTTAACGTTGCAGTTTGGCTATAAAAACCCAACATTGGTTAATTTAGACCACATTTGTCAAAGTCAAGGCCCGGGGGCCGAATCCGGCCCCTCTGGGTAATTCTATCCGGCCCTCTAGATCATTTTATTTTATTGTTATTAATGGCCGGATTTTATTTTGTGCTTATTTCTAACTAGTAAAAATTTGACAAGATGTATTTATATGGAGAGTAAAATATTTAAAGTAATTTAAGGTTTAAGGTTTTGATATTCATAATTATGTTAAAAAGTTATGTTTTATAAGTTTTAAAAATTTGCATTCTGCTAGCTTTTTGGACTAGTTTGGCATTTACTAAAATTTGAGTTTATCTAATATTCCAGCTACATGTTTTAGCAGCAGTTTTGGATAATTTATGCTTTTTTTTTGGCTGTTTTGGAGTTTGTCTAATATTTAGAAGCTAGCTGTTTAGACAAAATGTTGGCTTTTTTCTGTTTTTTATGTTATTTTGAAGTTTAGCTATTTTTTCAGCTACCTGCTAGCTGTTTTGGCTAACCTGGTGTTCTTTTTCTATAGGCTTATTTAGCATTTAGCTAATATTTTAGGTAGCTCTCAGCTTCAGCATTTTTAGCTATCAGCACTAGCATCTTAAGCGGACAAATTCAGCTTACAGCATTTACACTAGTATTATCACACATAATTATGTTAAAAAGTTACATTTTTTTAAGTTTTAAAAATGTAGTTTTATTGTTCAATAAATGTTTATCCTGTTCAGCCCACGATATAAGGTGTGTTTATTATTTTGGCCCCTTGAGTGATTGAGTTTGTTTTAGACTATGGATTTCCTTATGCTCTATGGCACTATATCTCCGACATCCATGTTACTTGTTGGGTTAACTTGTTCTTTATGACAGTGTCAGATGCAACAGGTGACCAAAGAAGACAATCTGACAGTCAATAAATCCAATATAGAGTTAAATAATGAAAAACTTTCTACTTGAAGTGAAAAAAAGCTAAAAACAAACTAACTAAATACAGAAATTAGAAACTGTCTTATCAACAGTATGGTGCAAAACACCAGAATAAAGCCCTGAGGGAAACATCCAATACATACATCAGCACTGAAAGCACAGCAAGGGGCCTCTTCTGTCCATGAAACACAGAACTAAGTGCAGGCAGCTGTGCACTGCTCCATGGAGAGTCACAGATGGTGGTGGGTAGGAGCCACAGTCAACCTGCGCAAGAAAACAGAGTGACAGCACAGAGAAAAACCAACAAGACAAACAAAAAGACAAAGAGGTCCATACAGCTTCAGACATAATTACTTTATACTTTATTCCAGGTTCTCCAATGTCCACCCCTCTGTCACATTCTCTGGGCTCAGCTTTTTTTTACAGAGGAAACAGAAAACGTTAATCATAGAAAAGACATGTCTAAAAATATTAGATTTTTATGTTAATTTTAAAAAGTATACTCATTTTGTTTAATTTATGCATTTTTTTAAGCTGACTTAAGATGACTTATGTTGACTCCCCTGACTGCATGTCACTGGAGTCAACATAACCTCAGCATGTATGACATGCTGTGTGTCTTATTTCACTGTGTCTGGCTGCCATTGCTGTTGATTCTGACACATCACTGTGTGTTTCAGGGGTCAGTCTGCTGGTTCCTCCTGGAGCTGTGGCTGAAAATATGTCCTGGGAGATGTACATGGTGATCAATCAGGGAGAGTCAAGGTGAGCCTCAAGTTTACCCAAATATAGTTTTTTCAAATCTGTCCTTCACAGCTTTTTCACGTCATCAATCAAATTTATCATTGTCGTCTTTAGCAGTTTTTCACCAGTTATTTACTATTTTTAGATTGTTTTATTTTTTAACTTTGTAAGTGAGGTAGCTTTTAAATGTTCCACTGAAACCGAAAAAAAACGTTTGTTTCAGACTTTTGTTTCAGATTTTATGTTTGGTTTTACCTTCGTTTAAAACATTTTTAGCTTTTTTGATGTTTTTGTCAAAAATATTGTAGACTTAGACTGGAAACATTTCCTTAAATTAGAACATGTGATTCATAAAATATGCTAAGACACTCTGAGAACTTTTTCCCTTTCTTAGTGTCTTCCAGTTTGATGACCTGCAGGGGTTCCCAGATCTGACAGAATGATTTGTCAGAAATGTTTGAACGTGGAAGCCCAAAGCGTGCATTTATGCATGTTTACTTAGACTTTTTATTGAAACCGGCTGCATAAAAGCATGTCGCCGAGGGCGGTAAATGTAGCTTCATGTGTGAATAAGAGTGTGTAGCCTTCATCCAAGAGTTGGTGGTATAGGCTCCAGCAACCCAGTGACCTTGCACAGGAATAAGTTGATTTAGAAAATGAACATTTCTTTTATTTGTGGTAATTTAGAAAAAAAAAAGTATGTTGACTTGGATCTTTAACTACATCAAAGTGGGAATTGTTGCAGATTGTTAGAAGAGACATATGGCAGACGGTTGTGTTTCCCTGGAGGCCCTTTGGTTTTATTGACATGAAGGTTTATTTTTCAGTCGCTTAGGGAATCTGCACTCTGTTCTTTTCTTTGTTTAGTTGCTGTAAGATACATTTGTGCTGTGAAAGCTCAAAAAGACACAGGACATCTTCACTCACTCATCTGAATGACTTCATTTTATTGTAGAATATAATGAAACCTCCTGTCTTGTGTTATTTTTATCTCTAGTACTCAGAGAGTCAATATGCAGTTATGTACTCCTCTTGGTGTCAGCGATGTAGCTCTCTGGGAGGGAGTCACAACCTGGATAGCCTGTTCAAACGATCGTGTATCCGGTGATGAATGGAGTGCGGTGCACTGATGGCAGAAAAGATGTCTCATGTGGCCTTTCATCTCAGCAGCTCATACATTAAGAATTCTGATCACATCCTGATAATGACCCTTGGACTGACAGAGCTTCTCCCAAAGAGGTGGATTTGCATCCTCATCCCTGCAGAGAGCTGCAGTGCTTTCCAGGTTCCTTTGAAGTGTCACTGCTTCTTCACAATGTTTCTCGTAAGCAAAGAGAAAAAAAGGGGAAAAGACCAAGTAAAGTCTCACGTTAGAAGAAAAAAAGGACAGCTCTGTGGAAATCCCTCTTATGTCAACTGTAAACAAAGGCACAGAGAAAGAAATTACTGAGTTTCAAATAAGGTTGAAGTCCATTGTGATGCGGCAGTGGGACAGTAGTAGAGCAGCCAACCCCTGGTTGGAAAGTTGTAGGTTCAGTTTCCGCTCACCCCACCTGTCTATCAAAATCTCCATGGACCTTGGATAGCAGGTTTGGCAGCTTGAGTGCATGGATGAATAGGACTTGTCTCTGTAAAGTGCTTTGGGGCCTTCATAAAAGCACTTTATTACTATATACCATTCATCCATTCATTTACTGAACCCATTGAATGTCTTTTTGTGTCAGCGGGCTGCTGGAGCCTATCCCAGCTACTGTTGAGCGAAAGTGGAGTACCCTGGACAATTCACAGGTATATACCATGTATCATGATATCTTTAAAGGTATAAAAATGCACAGCAGCTCTTGTTATATAACATAGGTTGTGTCAGAATTCCTCCCTAACTACTAAAAAACTATATAGTGTGCTGGATTTTAAATGTAATTTGGACATGATGTTCACTACTTTTCTTTCGTTTTTCTAAACACTAGATATGATGTCACTGATTTCACAAAGTGAAAATTAAATAAAATTGAACATTTCACTGCGTTTATTTATGACTCCATTGTGTTCTGATGGTGAAAATGTGGATGGTTTATTCAAATATTGCATTTAAACACGTTTTTTGTTTGAAACTGTTCGACCGCAATGCATTGTGGTCTATAACCGCTAATTTAGTGAGCTAGTTTTTCGTGAAGACTTCTGGGAAACTTCTAGTGCACTCGATTTGGAATTAGTAGATTTGGACAGTACTAGAAAATGGTGAACGCACTATATAGTGATTAGGGAGGAATCCGGACATAACCACACACTCACAGGTCACTGCATCAGACACACCTGTCCAATTGCTCTTTTTACTCATTTCTAATCAGCCAATTACATGGCAGCAACTAGGCATGCAGACATGGTCAAGAAGATCTGCTGCAGTTCAAAGTGAGCATCAGAATGGAGAATAATGGGGACTGAAGTGACTGAACGTGGAATGGTTGTTGTTGCCAGACAAGCTGGTCTGAGTATTTCAGAAACTGCTAGAATTTTCACCCACCGCTATCTCTACGGTTTACAGAGAATGGTCAGAAAAAGATAAAGTATCCAGTTGGTGGTAATTTTGTGGACTGAAATGCCTTGTTGATACCAGAGGTCAGAGGAGAATGAAAATACTAGTTCCAGCTGATAAAACGGTAACTCAAATAACCACTGGTTACAACCGAGGTCTGCAGAAGAATCTCTGAATCCACATGTCCAACCTTGAACTAGATAGGCTACAGCAGTAGAAGAACACTCCGGGTATCACTCCTGTCAGCTAAAAACACACAGACTCACCAAAATTGGAGAAAAGAAGATTGTAAAGATATTGTCTGGTCTGATGAGTCTTCATTTCTGCTGTGACATTCAGATCAGAATTTGGATCAAAAACATGAAGACATGGATCCATCCTGCCTTGTATCAACGGTTCAGGCTGATAGTGTTGGTGGTGTCATGGTGTGGGGGGTATGTTCTTGGGACACTTTGAGTGCCTTAGTACCAGTTGAGCATGGTTACAACACCACAGCCTACCTGAGTATTGTCCACCCCTTTATGACCACAGTGTACCATCTTCCGATGGTTTCTTGAACGTGACAATGAGTTCACTGGACTCTAATAACATCCACAGTCACCAGAACCCAATAGAACACATTTGGGATGTGGTGGAACGAGAGATCGGCATCATGGATGAACAGCCGACTAATCTGCAGCAACTGTGTGATGCTATCATGTCAATATGGACCAAACTCTCTGAGGAATGTTTCTAGTACCTTGATGAATCTATGCTACCGATGATTAAGACAGTTCTGAGCCCTACAGGGGGTCCACTCGCTACTAGCAAGCAATAACATGGGCAGTGAGTTCATATGAATAAACACATATTTTTTTTTATTTCTATTTAGTCTATGTCACTAAAATATATTTAGCACTAGTGGCAGGACGTTTTTGAAAATGGTAGCAGAACACAGCATTGCATTTTTCTATTATTATAGATTCCTACCTGTCAGCCTTGATTGTTGACTTATCCCTCTGGTGTATCCACCTGTGAAATGTTCAGACTAAAATCTGACAGCGTTCAGTTTGAGTCCATTTTTCAAGTGTTCTTCCTACAGCCTTATTTGCTGTGTGGACTTTTTTTGTTGTCTGTCATGTTGTCATCTAGTCAGCCATCAGTCATCCGGAATGTCTTTTCACGCACAGACCTGTACATTTAAAGATGGATATTTATATTTCTTAGTGTTTCAATTTTATATTTGTAATCTGTATAAGACTAAGAACTCAGGTTAAGATAACCAAAAACTCAGGTTAAGATGTGTCAGATCGGCTTTATACTGGAAGCACTCATTTAAAAAATTAGTTAAAAAATCAGTTTACGGAAGTCAAATAATTGCATCTTTTGTCTACTGCAACACCATGCTGTTACATAGAGTTTTCCTTTGACCCTCTTGACCTTAAATTAGACTCATTAACTGCGTTTATATTGAAAATGACATAGCGCAAATTCTGTTTGCGATGATAAGTTCGCCCAATGGAAAAACGACAATGCAGAAAAAAACTTGCATTTATTGGAAAAAAGTTTTTGTGTTTGGAGGAGGGGTTTTTGAGATTTTTGAACCACCATTTAGCATGCTCTTGAACGCATGTCACACGCTTGTTGTGAATGCAGTATTAGTCTGTAATAGGGGTTCTCAAAGTTAAGAGGGCAGAAATTAAGAACTTGTCATTAGACTAGGGACCAATTTTGTGGAAAAAAAGGATAAACAAAAAAAAACTTTTTTTTAATAACTTCAATGACCTAGTATCATTTGTAGACTTAACAGAGCATAAGAACAAACCGAACATGATTTGAAACATTGCTTTAACTGAGAAACATGATACATTTTGGTCAACATCAGACCAGTGTGATGTCTTTTTGAGACTATATTGTAAGTAAAACCTATTTTTTAACAAATATTCCCCGTCAATTGTTGTCGAAAGTTGCTGCCCAGATCTTCTACTAGTAGGCCTAATTGTATCAATTGACAGACCAAAGTTTTCTTTTGCTCTGGGAAAAAAATGTCAGCTACTTTCAGCTTGAATTCTTTTACAAAGTCCCCATCACTGAAGGACTTGTTACACCAAAGCCACAATATAGCTAGATTCTGTCACAGCTTCATTGGATTTTGCCATTTTTGTAAACACTATCTGCTTTGCAGAACAGACTTGTCGTAGTTGTTGGAGCGAATACATTTGATATAGTTTTTATGTTTTGTAACATAGTGACAATTTATATTTAATCATTTGAGCACTGAATTTACTTGCTTTGCAAATCAAGCAAATGATTTTTAGGGTTCGGTATTGATAAGAATTTACAGAAACAATTCGATTTGATTCACCAGAGCCTGGATCGATTCAATTCTGATTTTTTTCTATTCTTTAGATCCACTTAATTCAATTTGATTCAATTCTATTTTGAGCTTACAGGCACATTTGTTTAGAAATAAATTAATAATCTAATATATGTTTTAAATTAATTTATATTAATCTGATACAGTTCACATACTGTAAATGTATTAATGAAATAATGGGACTAATAGCATTCAGTGATACAGGTTTTCTCAAAAGGAGAAGCTCTAACAAAAATGTTCACATTAACATTCTGTGCTTCTCCTGGAGGGCGTTTCAGTTTGGCCACAAGGTGGCGATCGTGCTATAGCGGTACACTTTTTTCAAGAAGGATAACCAAAGCATGAGCAAAAAAATAGTGCTTTAGACCACAAATGGTTACTTAAAAAAATATTTCCTCATAAGAGTTTGTAAAATTCATGCCTGTGAGTATAAAAAGATGCTAATTTAGTCAGCAAAGTTTAGGTCGACCGAGCGTTAGCATTAGCCATCCCATGGGAAATTCCATTCAACGTTAGCATCAAGCTAGCTGACTTTAGCTTTATGTGCAAAATCGATCTATATTTATTACAAATTGATTAGTGATCTATTAAGCGTAAATCGATTCAAATTGATTAATCGATTTTATCAACCCAGCCCCAATGACTTTGTCCAGTCCATGAGGTACGACAGTAAGTAAGCATTTGTCCACTTAGCTTGAAAGCGCCTTTTCTCCTCGCCAACACGATTTTTCCTCAAATGATCCTGCTCTGAATCTTTCTCCGAATCCCGCTCATCATCCTGCTCTGACTCTATTTCTACTAATAATTTCTCCCTAATTTCTACTCGTCACGCTCCTTCCTTTCTCCGCTGAGGCAGCAATATAGAAAATGTTGTCTGCCCCGTAGTGGTGAAAGTAAAACACTGTACCATTGACACTCGGGTGTAATTACCTTTTTTCCCTGCAGATGTCACCAGAAACCACAAAACAAAAAATTGAGGGCCACAAAAACTCTTCCCGCGGGCCACCACTGGCCCGTGGGCCACACTTTGAGAGCCCCTGGTCTATAAGTTCTTGTTTCAAAGTGAGCAAAGTCAATACAACTTCCAAGGTGCCCCAATCCCACACACCAAAATAAATACATAAAAATGACATAGTCCACGCCTTTTTGCACTTAATCTCTAAATTCACGTTAGGATTAAATGAGGTCATCACACCTGGTTACTCATCTTTAATTAAACTGCCCTTTCATCACAGTTAAAAAAAAAAACATAATATTTTAGAAAACGCTCTCTGGGTGGATGTTAGGGGTGGATGAGGAAAGGGAAAGGTGGCTCTGGAGGCAGCAGGTGTTTAAATATGCTCCTGGTCCAATCCCCATGGCTTCCTGACAATCAGGCAATCAGAACTTGAGCTGCACCTGCTCACAGACCACCTCTGGGAACAGTCTTACACAACTAAAAAAATAGTAAAACCAACAAGTTACAGGACCAGGCAAAAATACTCTTGACCCCAGAACATGACACCTGACCAGATATAAATCAATATTCTGTTTGTGTGTTTGATTTCTTAAGGCATTTACTGAAAAAGCATAAAAACTTGATGGATTTTGTCTTAACTATCAATAATTTCCCTTAATTTAATAAATAATATGTCGTTTTACATTGATTTAACAGAATTTTTCTGATTAGCCCTTCATGTTCCACTCTCAGCTGCTGCTGCAGTGACTTTAGTTGATGAATGTATCTGCGCAGCTCATTAAATATTTGCATTACCTTGCAGAGTGTCAAAAGCACAGTGGGACAAACAGGTGGGGGTACTGCAGGCAAATAAATTTAAAGGTAATGGACCCTGCTAATGTGCGCATTCATTAAGCTCGCCGTCTCCACTTCTGACCCAACCTGCCACTTTGCACAGCTCCCGCAGTTCCTGAGGAGTGAGTTAACGTTCACTTTAAGTAGCGTATCTCGTCGAGGATCTGCAGATGCTGGTTTGCAGAGCCCTTCATCATTATGATAAGTGGAATTTAGAAAAGACACCACCAGTGAAGGGTCGTTGCAAGGTCACCAGGACCGAAGCCGCCAGCTTCTTCAGAAGCATTTTGTCTGCTAGTTTTGAAAAGTTCAGGGGTGAAATCCAGCAGTACTGGCTAAAGGATGAAGAGCTCTCACAGTTTGTGAAGAGTCAGGCTGCTGTTGTCATGGAAGAAAAACTCCTGAGAAGCCCAAAGGTGTGGGGAAGTGGGTGAGATAGTGATGCAGAGAAAAGATACCCATGAGGTGACAGCTGAAGAGCGCACGGCCCCAACACAGACACTTTAGAATAGATGTTAAGGCTTTAATTGGGAAAATCTGACATAGATACCTTAACCCAGAGAGAGTTCACTTTGAAAGAACTATGAAACAGCTTTAAATTCCAATATCCTGCTGATGGTCGAGGAACAGTGGACCAGCTCTACTCTCTCTGTAGGATGCTGGAAGGGTCAAGGGAGTTTGCATGCCCACTCCATGTGTGTTTGTGGATTTGGAGAAGTCATTGAACCGCATCCCCCGTGGTATGGGGTCCAGGGAGTCCAGTCTCTGTATGACAGAGCAGGAGCTTTGTTTGCATTACCCGAAGTAAGTCAGACCTGTTCCCAGTGCATGATGGACTCCGGCAGGGCTGCCCTTTATCACCGGTTCTGTTCATAGTCTTTATGGACAGAATTTGTGGGCACAGCCGGAGGGGATCTGGTTTGGAGATCACAGGATTTCATCTCTGCTCTTTGCGGATGATGTTGTCCTGTTGGCTTCATCAAGTTAGGGACCTCCATTTAGGGCATTTTTGTGGCAGATTTCGCAGCTAGGATGAGGATCAGCACCAATTCTGATTCCATGGTTCTTGACCATGAAAAGGTGTTTTACCCTCTCTTGGTGGATGGTTGTAGAAGTATCTTGAAGTCTTCAAGAGTGAGGGAAGATCAGCGTGATAGATCAACAGGCGGATTGGAGCGGCCCCCACCGTTATGGGTTGCTGTACCGGTTCATTATGGTGAAGAGGGCACTGAGCCAGAAATCAAAGCTCTTTATTCTAATACTCACCTATGGTCATCAAGAAAATTATTTAAAATTATTTGGACTTTTTTAAAAAAAACAATGATGTTGATGATGTACCAGGAAAATTGGACAGGCATTTCATCGCTTTTGAAATGTATTTTATAAAGCAGGATTAAATAGTCCAAATCAATTACATTTACATAGGTATCCTCTAAAAACCAGGGATGATGGGTAACATTTTAGCTTAGGCTCTTATTTTGTTAAAAAGAAAGAAAGAAAAGTTGATCATGGTAAAGTTAAAGGTATTTCTTCTTTATTTCTCTTGATAATTCAAAGTTTCGTTTAACTAAAACTGAATAAGAAATTACAATTGTTCAGTGAAATGTCTGGTTCATTGATTTCCTAATTTTTTATGAAACTTTTTGATTCATTTCAATCCATCTAACAACTTTGTGAAAACACACAAGCTGATCACCACTAGAGATTATAAGAAAGATCTAAAGCCGTGTGATGAGTGGAAATAATTCAAGGAATTGATAGATGTGCGAACAAATGTTTAGCGACAATGTGTTTTATTTTAAACACACTTAAAACCTTTAGGGTTTTATTAAAAAATAAATAATGGGAAGGGTGTGGACACAATTTAATTATTTTTTTTAGTAACATTTAACAGTTGTAGCAAAATAGTAAACATTGAATGTAAATATCCTGCTTTATAATATAATAAACTGTTTAATACCTACATAAATGGTTTAAATGCTTTAAAAATATTGAGGTTATTTATCAGAATTTACAGTTCATATAAAAATATTTCATTTCAGAAGGGTCTGCTCTGCTGCCACCTTAGTGGTTAAAAACAAACCTGTTTTATCACAAAAAACAACCCTTCACATCTGTGAGTGTAATGTAATAACATCTTATAGGGCTCTGTTTAGATATTGTTCTTCTCCGTCACGATCCCTCTGGATTTTCCTTCGATGTGGACCAAACAGCAGAGCAATAATCTTCAGGCAACTTCTGTTTTTTTGTAAACCGCTTTTAATGAGCACTCTCAAACTCACTGCTGAATCACTGAGACTTCTTCACCTTAGCTGGAACCAATTTTATCAGTCGATGTTTTGATATGTTTGCCCAGCCAGGACTCGAGTACGGTGCCTCTGAAGTGGAAATTACAGATCACTCAACACAAAAACATAATAAAGATTACAATGACAATTAAAAAAACTAAAACAAATAACAAAAAGTACTTTATATTTTGGAAATAAAAAAAAAATTCCAAAACTTAGAACACAATTCCAAGAGAATTAAACTATATAAAAAATGAAACAATTCAGAAGACAATAAGAAACCAGAAAAGATAGGTACTAAAGGACATCACGGATTGGATGATGACATCTGAGTTTATATATATATATATATATATATATATATATATATATATATATATATATATATTGGAAAACAAAAATAATATCCAGAAATCAAAAGGAAAAAAGTAGGTATCACCAGTAAAAGTAACGTCACTGATTTGCTGATGACGTTTGTCCATCATTACAGCCTAAATGTGTTTTTCATGAAGCGATACTGTATATGTTCTAAACTAACCATTAAACTTTTATTATTGAAGATGCCAACGCATTCTCACTCCCAACTCGTCATATGAGCCATATGGTTCGGGCCCCCTCCGCGTAAACTTTTAAACATTTTGGGTGTCCTAAACTTGTCGCTTTTTGGACATGCTGACCATTAAATCAGGGGTAAACTGACGCGGAGTGGCCCAAATCATACATCTATATATAAGCTGGGAGAGAGAATGTGTAGAAGAGGCAGTTGAAAAAATTAAAACTTCATTATCATGAATAAGTGATGTCCCATAGTACCTAGCTTTTCTTACTGTGTTTCATTTTTAACATTTCATATAGATTTCTGCAAATTAGTTTTGTTTTATAAATATGTTTCATTTTTATTTCATTTAATTTCGAAATTGCTTTTTGCTTTTTGTAATTTTCTTTGATTTCTAAAAGGCTATCTTTTACTATTTGTCTTGCATATGTGTTTGTGTTGAGTGATTATTTGGTGTGATTTGAACGTCAGGACTCTTTAACCATACATGAACCATTTTGATACATGTGCTTACTTAACAAATAGGTATTTTCTGCACCTCTGAAGGAGTCAGAACATAAATATCCTGATCTCCCCATCAGCAGTAAAAACTGAGGAAGTTACTCCGATGAACAGTGACACATCTTCCAGATCAATCAGTAATATTCAGCTGTCCTGAAAGACTAACTCTGAGGAAAATGGTGTTTTTAGCAACGATTTTGTAGCATTTTTCTGATTATGGAGGAGATATATACAGAAAATTAATATCAAAACAGAGTATTTCTTTATGCAAACTGTTGTGAATCAGAAGCAGATAAAGGAGCCATAGGAGTTTTGTTTGCATCACACCAAGAAATAGTTATTTATTAGTGGTTGTTTAGTTTTTTTGTGTGTGGTGATAATAACTCAAACAAAAAAAAGAGAGAGCAAGAAAAGGATAATGTTGACAAAAGAGATTGAAATAAAAACATTAAACTATTCTCTTGTATTCTGTGATAAATGCTTTCAATCAAAGGTCATGGATGGACAACCTTTATTTAAGTTTGATCTCAGTGTGTTTCATTCCTTTGATTTGTTCTCTGCTGCGCTGGAACTTTTCCTGCCCAATTTAGACCTTTATTGCATTTGCTGTTTCCTATTTGTTCATTTTTCTGTGTCTAGTATTGAAACTCTGGAAGGCTGCGAAATCCTCCTGGGCCCAGAGGTGACATACGGCCCTTCAAATCTGGACCTTTCCTGCCCAGCTGCCATGACCGTCCCCCACTGCGCGCTGGTTGACAAGGAGAACTGGAACATTCAGCTGAGGAGGAAAACCCAGGACAGTAAATGGGAGGTGAGCTGCAGGCCAGACACATTTTAGCCCTTTTGAATATTGGCCCACTTTGCTATTTCTTCTTCAGTAGTTTAGGTTTTTTTTATATATATAAATGTCAGTAAGATCAGACGTTTTGTGTCAAACGGACCAGAAATTTAATTGCAGCCTTTCTGTTTGCTGTCTTTTTTTCTTGACGACTGTCAGTTTTTATCCATGCACTCTTCCAAATCAGAGCACACTAAGAACAAAGGTATTTATTCTTAATTAAGATTACAGATACTAATTCTTAAAGTGCTAATTAAGTTTTTATTTTATTCATGGAGAAAAGTGGAGACCAAATTTACTCCATCTAAATTTATCCTAAGTATGCAGCAATGGAGTGAATGCAGATTTCACATAATGATAATGTGAAGACATTGATAATTACAAACAGTTACTGTTGATTGTGTTACTATTTAATCAAATCTGTTGTTATCTTTGTTTGACCTGTATTTTAATCACTTTTAGATCTATTTTTATTGTTTTTGGTCAAAACATAGATGGCATATAGTTTTTAAATGAACAGAACTGTTTAAAAATGGCTCAGTTTAATTAATTCATCAAAAAACTATTGTGTATAGTCAGGTAAATACAATTATTTCACCTATGTTTGTTTTTCAGTTTTCTTTTTTACTTAGAAAATTAACAACTGACTACAATTAACAACTTTCAGCCTATTTTAAAATGGCCAATTGAACTTGTGTCCTCAAAATTAGGACTGTGTATTGAGGCTAATTGTGGTTTGATGAATAAAAGTTATGAAAAATAATTTATAATAAAGTGTTCCCCCACGCATTTTTGTTTCTTTATTTGCGTTTTCACATTTTCGCAAATTCTTTTTCAGTCAGGTGACTCTTTCAGTTCGTCACAAAAACTCAGACACCTCAACACACTTGTATGACATTTTTGCGCTCCAAGGAGATGCTTTGCTTCAGAGGAGTATCTCCGCACAGCGCAGCCCCTTCTGGAGCGCGGAGGAGGAGCGCGGACAGGCACCCCCCCTCTGGACTCCAGAGGGGTAGCGCGGAGATGTCCGCCCTCCTCTCTCCATGCCCCTGCATGGCGAAATGGCATCAGCTGACTAAGAACAGACCAAAAAAATTCTGATATGCTGAAGAAGATATACAATAATCATCCGGAGCAG
>NC_050520.1:32300316-32317749 GCF_002922805.2 Oryzias melastigma | reverse complement strand
ATTTGTAAATTCATGAAAAATAAAGTCAGAAATTTAACCTATTACTTTTAAAGTCCTAAATATACAACTTTATTCTCGTAATTTAACACGCATGACTTTTTTCATAAATTTATTAGACTAAAAGTCGAAAATTTACAAGTTTTTTTTCTCATTAACTTACATCTTTTAATCTAATAAATTTACAAGATTAAAAGTTGTAAATTCATGAGAAATGAAGTCAGAAATTTAGCTTATGACTTTTAAAGTCATAAACATACAACTTTATTTTGTGACTTAACAGTAACGCCTTTTTTCTTGAAAATTTACGAGATTAAAAATCTTAAATTTATGAGAAAAAAGTCATACATTTATCCTAATAGTTTTAAAGTCATAAACATACAACTTTAAAATGTGTCCCCCTGAAAACATGAAATGAAAAATACAAATGAGAGAATGAGACGATTCAAATGGTGGAAATACCAACATTATAAAAGTATAAAATCACAATGTAAACACAGATGAGCAATAGAAACATTTTTATTTGGTAAAACTAAACGCAGAAATAGTGGTAATTGATAAACATTATTAATGGAATGTCTATACAAATCTACATTCAGTGGAAGCATAAGCGAGTTTTATTGTCTTCTTATTTGTAACTCTCAGTTCAGTGTGTTCATTTCTGATTTGAAACTGTTCCAGAAACAAACTCCATCACCATTATGGAAACTCCCTCGTAAATCTTTTTCTACCTACGGCTTTATAAGATGCAATCAGTGATGAGCTGACGCACTTTTACTGCTGCGTCCATTTGCCTTTGGAATGACAAGCTCAGAAATAGACGTTCTGTTCTATTCTTTATGGTCTACATCCTGAAGACAGAAATTGAATTGATCAAGTAGTTGAGATCACTGTTTAGTAATGTTTACTGTTTAGTTCCATATAACAAATACAATCTTTACTCAGAAATGAAAATTAAAGATTGATTTAGTTTATAAATGTCATCTTTCATCAGAAAAAGGCCATAAGAACATGTTAAAACACCAAAAACATATATTTTTTTTTTTTTATCAGAGTGGGTCTTGAATCAGCCTGTTTATGTATTTTTAGCCTCTTATTGCTTACAGCTTTTAATTTACATAACCTTGTTTTTACTTTTGTATTTTCTGTTGTGATGGTTGTACAAGGATCTAAAGAAACTGCTTCCTTAATCATCACATCACCTCAGTGATGCATTTCCAGCAGCAACAATAAGACACCTGTCCACCCTCATTTTCTGGAGCTTTATGAGTGCTGGGAAAGCTTAATTAAAGTAATCTCCATATTTGCATATCTTAGATTCTCTGAGACACAGTCATGTGTATGTGTGTGTGAGCGGCTGCATGTTTAAAGGGAGCACAGGTGTGTCTTTTAGGGTGTATTTAGTGTTTTTGGTCTGAAATTTGAGTTTGGTCTATATTCAGACAGAATCTACCATAGATTTCTGTTTTGGACTAAAGCTTGTAAACTAAACCACATGACCAAAGATCTCTTCAGTCATCGGCCAACAGTTATGGGGGCGGGTTAAACCGAAAAAAGAAAGATGGAGTTTATTTTGCTGGTCAATTTTGAACGTCTGTATGAAGGCCAGGTTCAACTTTTTACTGCTACGTTAGTTTAGCAGAGGCATGCTGCAAGGCGGTTACTGAGGGGCGCTGATACGTGTCTGTGACATATAGGAAATAGTGTCAGAAGCAATGTGGATCATGTTAAAAGTTGTTTTTAGGAGCCTGCATTCGTCCCCATTTTAACGAGTTGCTGTTGCATGGCTGCACCATGTTTGTCCAGTAACTACGGTGGCCATTTTGGTTCAGTTATTTCTCTCCCAGACTTCTTTGTATTCACACTGAGGAATCTCAGAGCAAACTAAAGCTTAATCCAATTGGAAATGAACTGAATCCACCTCAAAAGATGGGTTCTAGAGCAGTTCCTAGTCCCAGACCAGAGTTTGCTTGGGTGTATTCAGACTACAAATGTGTTGATTATTGGGGGAAATGAACTTCAAGTGGACCAAATGTGTCCAGTAGGAATAGTTCCCTTGATGCCTGTGCAGCCACCTTACAGGGAGTCAAG
Organism: Oryzias melastigma; assembly: GCF_002922805.2. Classification (NCBI taxonomy): domain Eukaryota; kingdom Metazoa; phylum Chordata; class Actinopteri; order Beloniformes; family Adrianichthyidae; genus Oryzias; species Oryzias melastigma. Next base: position 32,315,661 of record NC_050520.1, on the reverse strand, counting down.
CAAATGGAATATACTATTGAGCGTGTGGTAAGTTACATTAATAAATCTTTTCACTTCACAGGTTCACTGATCGTCTACAATCTTAAAATTTCATGTGAGTTACCTGTATGCGTCCCAAATGGGTTTGACCACTTTTTCAGGCCGTATCCACCTTTAATGGCAGTTGTAACTACAGCGTTAGAAAACACATTTAAGCTACATTCACACCGCCCTCTGCAACCCGTGTTTGAGCATCCACCTTCAATGAAATGTCTATGTAAACGTCGGGTAATGTGTGTTTCGGGCTTAAACAATAAAAACTCCTGCATTCTTGAGTCACAAGGTTTCACGACCGTTCTGGAGCTCTACATACTAGACCTGTGGCCATTGAACCTTCAACCAGTTAAACTTTAAAGTCTGGAACTCGGCTTTGGATTTAGTCTTTTTTAATTCACGGAAGTACCAACTGTTTGTAAATTGATCGCAAAGGAGAAATGAATAATAGCGGTTTGTGCCCGGCTGAAGTTATATGACACCAAGTTTTTCACATATCAGAAATTCTGAATAGAACTATGAAAGAAAAAGTCTGGATTTACAAGATTTGCACCCCTTTGACATTTCACACCAAGCCTCTTCCCACCATGTGTTGTGAACATGCGCTGGTAAACAGTAAAAAAAGAAGAAGAAGCCCCTCCCTGCTTGCTCACTGTGAACATTATGGGCTAAACATGCGCTCAAGAATGCATGTTTAGTGAACATAGCATTACAGATTCACCAGAGTTGTTGCATCAAGATGCAAATTCAGAAAGGATGTTGCAAAGAAAAGCTTTTTTAAAAAACTATTTAAACTTCTTGAAAAAATATAAACCCATGCAAGATCTAGAGTAATTTGTAATGTTAACGATATTCTTTATTATTATATAACTGGAAGTCAAAAGAGTAGTTAAACCTAAATTTAGACGCACCAGTAAATAAGTTGTTTTTTGCTTTTTCTAGAGGAAAAGTCATTTTTAAAAAGGGGTCAATGTTGCATTTTCAGGAAAAGTAATTGAGGCATCTGTTAGAAAAAGCGTAGTACAACCAAACAATCTCCACACATCATTAAGTGAGTTCTAAAAACAGCTGCTGTGCTGATCTGAAGCTGCCGCTGCGTTGAGATGATCATCTCCACGGCTGTTACTACCATTGAAAAAGGCCTCTTTGAACCTTAAGAAAAGAGTCAGAAACAGGCAGGTCAGAGCGCATTAGCATAATAGGATGAGGCAAGAGATTGAGCGGTATTGTAATGGTGCTAATGCGGTTGCAGGGCGAGCCGGCAGAGAGGCAGAATGTGCCGGTTTGGTGTCAAGCGGGGCTGTGAGGAGCACGGCTTTTAATTGGCACTTCTCCAGTAAACTTGTGATTATTTGTAAGAGACCAAAGATGCCTCTTCAACATGTGTTGGAACGCGTTGTTATGTCTCACAGCTCCTCATTAAATTGTAGGCTGAGGAAGATTGTATTGATTCTGTCTCTTTGCCAGGTGGGGCATTGCAACACGCTGACTGACAATACTGTGAGTGGAAACATATTTGAGGGTGAAGTCTGTGATCTCTGCTTCTTCTTCTCTGGACTTCATCTAATTCTATCTCATCATCCTCAGCTCTTACTGAGGTTTTTCTCATTTGACGTTGATGGGGGAAAAAAAATGTGATTTTTTTTTTTTTTTTTTTCATTTGAGGGTCAAATCATCCAGATCTGTTTCTGACTCAGTGGCTAGCTAGAGCGTTTTATATTGGGGGGAGAACACAATGGAAGGGTGGCAAACATGTACAGCAGAGTTGAAGGCTGTTAGAAACATTTTTACTTATTTATTTAATGCGTCTTTAAACATATGCAATGCTCAAAGAATCTTGTATTGAATCATTCCTAATATATATATATATATTTTTTTTTTAAAATGATAGATGGGGGAGCCCTGTAGCTCCGCCCCTTTTCTGACTGCTGCTGCTGTTGTAGCATAAATCTAACATTCAAAGCTGTTGATCATTCCTGTTTATGCACAGTTTTACACATAAGGATTCAGCACATCCTCAAGAGGACTATTTATATTTGTGTTCCCTCATCAGCATCACAGTTAGAGAAATCTGGAACATTTTTTGAACAGGTTTGTTGTCTCGGCATGAAACTGTCCATTAATAGAATGTGTCAGCACTTTCAAAATATGGTTTGAAATCCGTTGGGAAAATCACGTGACCTTTTTTCTTTAGATTATTGGGACTGAATAAGAGAACTGGACAGAGTGGGTGTGATGTCACCACAGCTCCAGCAAATTTACGCCGATTCAGTCACTATTTTCCTGTGATACAAGCGTCGCCATGTTGGAGCCAGACGACAGCAATTGATCTGAGTCAGTCTGAATCTCGTTTCTATGGCAACTACTTTTGCCAATCAGAAGTAAGATTGTTCAAAGTCCATACCCCTTCCATTGAAAGGGAGAATCTGTCCATCAAACATTCAAGTTGGGGCCAGTAGGCACCACACGATTTCACTGAGGCATCTTGCAATAAAGAAAATAATAGAATGAAAAAATATTAGGATTAAAAAGGACATGTTAAGAAGAGATATCAGAGCAAAAGTGATTATTCTGACAAATGGAAAGACGAACTGTCTATTTCTCAATAAAAGTAAATGGGATTTTGTAGCCCAACGTTTGTTTTTTTAGAAATTCCTCAAAACAGATTCTGCACATATGTCCTCTTCTCATTGCATGTTTATATGGTAAACTCCCTTCAGTCTGGAAACATTGTCCAAGTTTGTGGTGAGATTTAACAGCAAAAACACTTAAAATGAACACAGAACATAGGTCAACTACCTTCACAGGCTGACAAAATGGTCATGAATGCGTTCAAACCTGAGTAAGAAACCCAAATCAAGATGACGCTCATCTTCAAAATCAGGGGGTGTCAAACTCATTTTGGTTCAGGGGCCACATTCAACCCGTCTGATCTCACGTGGGCTGGACCATAAGAGACATAATAGTAAAACAAACCTATGGTCAACGTGTTATCTGTAGCTTTGTTTTAGTTTTTTTTTCTAACTTTGTAAAAAATGCCTCAAACAACCTAGTAGCCTAATCACTTATTATTAGAGCTTTTATTAATATTATCATTTTGACATTTTGGTAATTTGGTGTCACACCTGATCATTTTTATAGCAGCTTAACAGCGGTGAGGCTGGCCGGGAACCTAACTGCATCTTACCCAGTCGTGGCACATGCTTGCAAAGAAATTCTGTTCATTTCTTGGTCTCTTGTATTTCTTTTCCTTTGCTTCCCCTAGTGGCTGAATTGCGCATTGCGGCCATTTCTTTAAATAACCATAACTCACCACAAGAATGAGCTAGAAAAGTACTTTTTTTGCCAACATCCATTTATCTTTTCTCTTCATGACTGGGCCGGATGCGACCCGCGGACCGGATGTTTGACACTCCTCTTCCAAATCCTCACTTTTGGGTGAAAATGATAGAGAGCATCCTCTAACTCACTTTGTTGTAGCTGACAGTCACCAGATTAAAGTTTCTGCTTTTGTTCTATAAAGATATCAACATTTTTGTCTGAAAGTCATTGACTGTAAATGAGAACTGGAGCAAGTGGGTGTGATGTCACCCATAGAACATGCTTTACGTCTAGCTACGACCAAATTAAGTCATTTCGGACAACATTTTTTCAGGTAACCTCAGTAAGCAGCGATTTGTCCAAGTCGAACATCTGACGAGACCACGTACTTTTTTGAGGCATCATTTGAGGATTGGTCCGTTTATAACTTGCAATGAAGAAAAAAACATCATGAAGTAAAATAGAATTCTCAGAAACAAGTTAATAAAAAGTATCGCAGCAAAAATGTTTCTTCTGGCAAATAGATTAACTGAGTAACTGCTGTTTATTTCCTTATAGAAGTTTATGGGATTTTGGCTAGCACTTCCTGTTAGGGGGAGGGGTCACTATCCAGTTTTTATATAGGGTCAATACTGAAAAAATGATGGTTTATAAAGATGCTTAAAAACTGGTAAAAATTACACCGAATTATTAAGATGTGAAGAGCAGAAATCCCTTTTTTTATATATATTTTTACGTTTAACAAATACTAACACTGAACTGAGATGATTATCTCAACCAGAATCTAAGTTTGAACCAGAGCAGAGTGTGATGCAAAGACTGCCACATGCTGGGGCTGTCGATGAAAAATGACAGGGATCTTTGCCTGTAGAGACATAGAACCTGTCAGTTTCTCCTGTAAAAAGACTCCACATCTAAAGACAGGACTTCAAATTCTTTCATGATGAAATTCCGCGTAAGTTCTCTCAGTAACAACAGGGTTCCTTTTTTTTTTCCCCCCCTCCCTTCACGGCAGGAAGTGATGTCGGTAGATGAGGAATCCACTTCCTGCTTTTGTCTGATGGACTCAACCTGCTGCCACCTGCTGCTGGACCAGCCGGGCTCGTACGCGCTGGTGGGGGAACCTCTCACTCAGGCTGCCATGAAAAGGCTGAAGCTGAGTGTGTTTGGCAGCCTGGAGGCCGGCTCCACCAACTACTGTCTGCGTGTTTATTGTGTGGATGACACGCCGCATGGCTTTCAGGTGAGTCTTGATCATAGGTAAAACTCTCACGCAACACCTTTGGTTATTTTTAAGTTATTTCCTGTTACAGCTTTTTAGAATGATGCTGTCTAATGAGGTTATATTAGCTAAAATAATAATAAAAAGAACATTTAATTAAAAACTCTTTAAGGACACTGTACACAACAGCATCAAAGGTTTTAAAATTTGACTTAAAGGTAGAAAGTGAAGTGACGTTACGGATGTCTGATGGGAGGGAGTTCCAGGGCAGAGCGACAGAAAGCTCCGCCCCCTGTGGTGCTGAGGCGGTAGAGGACACAGCAAATGGACGACAAAGAAGGAAGGAGGCGGTGATCGGCCTTGAAACATGACCTTGATTTAATAAATAGATTTTGTAGTTTAGGCTACTTTGTTTCAGTTAATTTGGTTTTGTCATTTATGTTTGTATTTATAATGTGTCTCAGAAAAATTATGGAAAAAGATTCAAATTCCTTTTAGAGTGGTTTATTTATGTTTCTTTCACATTTTATATAATATGTAGAATTTTTTCTTTAATTTGGACTCTATTTTGATGTTGTCATGTTTACAATTGATAGTAAAATGAAAAATGGTAAATTGTGTATACTTGTATAACGATTTACTACTTTCTTAGAAGGCCCAAAGCGTTTTACAGTCACAATCTCATTCACCCAATGCACACACACACATTCACACACTGATGGCGGCACCACTGCCAATACTAAAGACAGCCTATAGACACCAGAAGTAATATGGGCTTCAAGGACATTTTAACACAAGGTGGTAACAGAACCTGCGACTTTCTAATTCGTTTTTTTCATTATTATTAACATTATTAATTCATTTTTATTCAATTAAAGGAAAAACATACAATACAACCATGAGTTGGAAACTCAAACGTGAAGAAAAAAAATGAAAAGGGGACAGAAAGTACATTGTCTGCCCCTTTTAACAAATAAATCATTTAGTAAAAAAGAAAACACAAAGAGAGAAGATTTGGGGGAAAAATTACTAAAATTGACACTTCCAAAAAACTAGGAGTGCAGAATGAACACGATACCTCAAGTATGACTAGTTTTTATTTATACTAAATTTTTATACTCTAATTATACTATTTTAATGTAGTATTAAAAATGATATTGTGGCGTTTTTATTTCTGTGCTCTTTTTATTCCATTAATTTACTCCATATACTGATACACATCAATACTTTAGAAGTATTCTGTTTTGGTTTGATACATATTCCATGCCATTTTAAATTGACTTCACTTTTTCTTCTTATGTAGCTTTTCATTAAATTGGGAATAAGGTATTTCATATTTACACTACACGAACATTGTTAAATATTAACATTAACAAGGTCATAAAATTTCAATCATTTTAATTTGATAAATAATGGGTTAAATGGGTCCTATAAATACTTCTTTTGATGATTCTTAATGCTTTTTTTGTATAACATGTAAACTGGATTAGTGTACGTTAATGGTCGACCGCTCTACCTGTACCCCACAGCTGCCCCCTTAGAAAAAGGTTGGATGCTCCCTAAATTCATAACAATAAAGAAAGCCACGTTTGAATTAGTTTTCATACACTTGGACGTTATACGACACAGGATGTCTTTTATTTTGAAAAGAAACTTACCTGTGCTCCTGTAAAAGGTTTAGGTTCCTAAGATGGTTGGTTTTAGAGAAATACAACACTGTTATAATTTGATTTTTATAAATATTTAAAAGTTGCATTTAATAAATGAATAGTTTAATGGCCTCAAAAACATAAAGTTTTTTTTTTTAATAAAAGGAGTAGTGGGACTTTGCGGCTCTTGCTGGGCTTTTTGATCAGGGAGAAACCGGTTAAAATGGCTCTCCATGAACTCCAGCTGGTTCTAGATCAGCTGGAGTTCATGTAGGAGTTGATGTGGAAGACCACAGAGACGAGATTTGCAGTACTTGATGTGAGAAGTGACAAGGCTGTGGACAAAAACCAAAGTGGAAATGTGAGGTGAGAGAAGGGCAGAATATGAGCAGAATATATTCTGTAGGTGGAAAGGTGCTAATATACTATTTTATGAAAAAGTTTGCCCTGAATATAAAGGTAAAACTGGATCCTGCATGACAAACATAAAGACCAGTTCTTAGATCACTGGATCAATCAGGCTTGACTCACTCCTACTGACAGGTTAAGAAGTTTCTCATTCAGGAGATGCTCATATCTAGTAGCATCTCTGATCTGGCTCTGTTAGGCTGATGTGAAAATGTGCCAATAAATATTTCAAAGAAAATGTTAGAAACATATTCCAAAAGTCCAAGATCTTGTTAAAGATCATTTATTCCAATGGATTTCCAATGGATCTGAAGAAGTCTTAAATTTCTTTACAAATTATTGTCTTAGAAATTTCATGATGAATGATTTGTAGAGATGGATGAGTATTATTCTGACCTCTTTGCAAAAAGATGAAGTACAAAAACATGACATCAACAAACATCCCAGAATTCATTTCTTTCTCTCCAGACGAGCAAAAACATCCTTGGTTCAACCATTTCCGTCACGTAGCAGCAACTGGCTGTAGAAAACTGTCACTGGCTGCAGAGGAGATACCAACATTTTTATTTGGATTTATTGTTATTTTTAAATTAAATTTATAAAATCGTGACCATGAGTCTCCATAAAAGACACGCTCCTCTTTGAGGATGAGAAGACATTAGACCCCTCCCATCAGCGAGTTTATTACCAAGGACACGGCAGCCAGATGGTGTTTAGAGGCGCAGCAGAAAAAGGATCCTCATCTGAAATTGTAAACATCTTTGCGCTCTACCAGGAAATGTTCCAAAGTGAACAAGCAGCCCAGTATGTCTTTACATTGACAAAGGATCACACTGAACTGCTGCATCAGCTAGAAAAAAAGAAGGTAATAGTGACTGCAGAATGGACTCACGTTAGACTGAGGTAGAGATGCTTCACAGAGACCCAAAAGATGTTGCCATAACAACTTCCAAATTGGTGAGTTGGTTGCTGTAGCAATTTCGTTGTACTCATACTTACTGGAATGACAATAAATGGATTTTCCTCTGCAAATGAGAAAACTGCCCAGCTTCAAGGGTCGGTTTAAAGTGATCACATGCATCGACAGAGCATCAACCAAAGGGAGGGGGAGGGGTCATGACTGCTCAATGAGTCTCTTCAGCCTGTTGCTCTGAGTTCTTATCACTCTGATGGTGAATTCACACCGTGCAGCACCGTGTCATTGTCCAGACGTGATCTGAGGTCATGCGGCGCGATTTTGGCATTGGGCGTGAGGCGGTGAACCAATCAGGGATTCACCTTTTGGCACGGGACATTTTCAGCGACTCGATCAAAGGGTAGAAATAAAGATTCAAAATGGCCTCTCGATCCAAGGATTTTCATCCTGAACTTAAGTTACAGTCCTATTAGTTGTTTGTTCTCCACATTTGACTCATCCCCTGGGGAGGGGTGAGCTGCAGACACACCTGCACTCGGGAACCATTTGGTGATTTAAACCTTTGATGCTGAGTGTTAGCAGGGAGGCACTGGGTCCCATTTTTAGTCTTTGGTATGACTTGATCGGGATTTGAACTCACGGAACGCACCCTGGACAAGTGGACAGTCCATCACAGAACCCATGGAGTTGGAGCGATTGAGACCGCTATGCTAGTCAGCCACCCGGTGAACGGTGTATTGAGCTAGCAATGCCACCACCAAGGCCACCTGCGGTACGGATATCCTCCGATTTTGCCAATGACATTAGTAAGCAATAATTGGTCCCTAGAATCTGTCAACCACGTTTGTGGTGGGGCCAGTTTGAGGCATCTTATTGGTCAGTTGAATAACTTGCAAAAAAGAAAATATATCTCGAAAAAAATATAGGTTTAGGAAGAATGTGTTAAAACGAGACACCAGAGCAAGAATGGTTATTCTGACAAACAGAATGACTGAGTAACAGCTGTTTATTTCTCAATAGAAGTCTATGGGATTTTAGCTTTTCTGGGACCAGCGGGTACTTCCTGTTTGGATCACGAGGGGGGAGGGGATGATCAGTTCAGTCCTCTCTATCTCTCTATGTACTGACTATGGCTCAACATAGGAGCCAGGTGGAGTAGATTTTCCCTTGCTGTGGTTGTGGGGAGCCAATAATCCACTCTGCAGTGTTGATGACCTGCTGGAGCTGTTTCCTTTTTTTCTCAGATCTGGAGCATCTAGATGGGGAGTTTGTTTCTCTTTAGGGTTCTCAGGAAAAAGAGACGCTGCTGGGCTTTTTTTTTTAATGATGTGAGTAGTGTTTACAGCCCAAATCTGCTAAAATAGGGAGTTTGAGAAAGCCGAAGGTTCCGACCTTCTCCACTTCTTCCCTATTGATGCTCAAGTATGAGAGTGTCCTCGCTGATTTTTATGGAACTGAACAACCAGTTCTTTTTATTTGATTGGCATGTGAATCAAATGGCTTAGTGGTCAATACCAGCTAATTAGAGCATCCAATAATCGATTACTCCATGGAATTTCCACCATTTGCACGATCAACGTGATCTGATTCTGACACAGAGAAAAGCAGCTTTGCTTATAGCCGATAGGCAGCACATTACTAACTTGAAGTGTTGCATTATTAGCCGATTCACGTTGATTGAGTAAATGGTTCAAGAGTTACGATATGTCCAAGATTGTATGTTATTTAGGTGTCACCTGGAACATCTCTGAAGTTAAAGAGTTAAAAAAGGAAAAGGTGAATAAATGGGACAAAAAAAGGAAAGAAAATGTAAAAAATAAAGCCATGAAAACTACTTATTCGCATGCCACAGTCCACAAAAAGAAAATAAATCAACTAACACATTTTGGGTGGAACCCTCCCCAAACTTTAAGCCTATAAACGTATAAAAAATATTAGTCCATTCTGAGAAAGCTCAAAAATGGTGACAAACTAATCCGACTCCTTCTCCTTTGAGCTGTCAGAGCCTTGTGCTGATGTTCATGTAACCTGCTCTTACAAGTGAAACATGTCACTGAGGATTCTATACGGTTCGTGCACACATCACTTCTGGTAGCAGCAAAGGAAAAAACACTAACACAAAGACCGCACCATGACAATGACAGAAACTGACATTTTTTCAGCTCACAGCAGAGAAGAACTGTAAGTTGAAGGCAGAGGAGGAAGAAAGATCTCATTAGTGTGTGCAAGTGTCAAGGAGATGAAGAGAAATAGAAGGACAGGATAAGTGCAGTCTCCTGGTTTAACAGCGGCAGCATATCAAGCCCATTTAAAACGTTTGACCTATCTAACATTGTCAGGAGACAGATTATCAAAGCGTTGTTTTCCCCCAAATTATTTTGGCTCCTTCCCTTTGGATCGCTGCAGCAAGTCATCCATTTAAGATGTAGCTGTTCAGTCATCTGGGAGAATCTCCTGATCTCCAGAAGTCTCTTTCATTGTGCCCGAGTTTATCTTCACTTTTCACTAGAATACTTGATGGGGTTTTTAGTAACCACTAGTGGGGCCTCCTTAAAGAGTCTGTGTGCGGTCACACTAAGAGTTACTCGTGCATCAAATTCACATCCAGTGCCATCAAACTTGCTGCTGGATTCCTGTCCAAATATGTATTCATTGACTTGACGTTCCTGACTCATGTGGGTGGAGCTTCCAACAAAAGTTAACGTCATTGCCACATTGACTTCCATATCCTTCTAACTATAAACTATATCTATTTATCTCATAAATAGTCAGTGCATCACAATGCAACCCACAGCTGATTCTGAGAGATCTGGTTTATTTATTTTAAAGAGCTCCACAAAAGCATCTGTAGTCTCGTCTCCATGTCTGGTTCATGAGATCATTCAGAGTTCTCATGAACTCAATCAGAGCTTCAGTTTTTGTCGTTTTGGGCGACCAGAACTCATCGTTTTTTGATGTCCTGGCTGTTTCCAATAAATCACAAGTCCTCAACCTCTGGGCTGCGAAGCAGAACCAGTCCAGTACTGCAACGCGGACCGCACTGGTACACCAATCTCAACCCGGCACCGTACGCAGTACCGGATGTATTACCAGATATGGTAGTGGACCCAAACTGGTACTAGATGAAAACTTGTACTCTGGGTTAAGGCACCAGTACAGGTTTTGGGTAACGGTACTGGATGCGTCCCGAGGACCAGTGCACATCCATTACGCACCCACAACCCTCAGGAAGTGATACCGCATGTAGTACCGAATGCGTTACCAGACACGAGTACTGGACCCAGTCCTTTACCACGTCTGGTAATGCATGGTACCGAGTCTGGTAATGGGTCCGGCAGTATTTGACCAATCCAGTACTACGTCTAGTAACGGTAGAGCATCTCAACGGTCGTGGACTCTTGATTTTTACGAACAGCCAGCACTTCAAAAAATGAGTTGGGGACACGAAATATCAAAAAGTGAGGCAGAGGGGTCCTCGACCAAACGTCGATATGTGACGATTGGGCATCAGAATGTGTTGCCCTGTATGGTGAAGTTCACCATCTACTACAGGAGCAGTGTTTGAATGACGGGCGCTTTCAGCAGTACTTCTACCTTTCTGTGACCCGGTTTGACAACCTGCTGTACAGCTTTAGTCTGAGGACGAAAATTAAAAAAAAAAATGAAATTAGAAGACCGTCTTACTCTTGTCTTAATACAAAAAATATATATATATCATTAAGTTCTGAAGAAGGTGGCCTGTCCAGGGTGTACCCCACTTTTGCCCAACGGTAGGTGGGTCAGGCCCTGATGACCATGTGACCCAAAAGGGATATAGCGGGTTGAGAAAATGGATGTTCCTGAGGTAAATGATCCGATTCTCCACCCGCTGATCACCTCATCAACATGTCACAGGCTAAAGCTGAGACCCTGATTGGCTGATCCAACGCAAATTCGAAGCATTCTACTGCCAAACCACCTGATGCTCAAACCGCGGCACAGGACCTCTGATTGCGTCTCCTGTACAGATTACATTTGGTGTGAATATAGCTTAATACTGAGGAATTACAGGTTTGCTTTGATGCTTGACATTCACCATTAGGACGTGGATTATTTGATTGAACCACCACGTAGTTCCAGTGTTTAGCTGAAACTGAAGCTGATCTCCTTCTAATGTGAGACTAATGTGTCTCCATTGGGGGATAGATCAATTACAGACCCATCTAGAGTATTTCTTGCCTTTGCTCAACAGTTGCAGGGATAGGCTCCAGCAACACTGGGGCTTTCTAAGGGACTGAGTGGACTTGGAAAATGGGTAGATGATAAATGGATGAATCAAAGGCAGAGAACTTATTCCACTGTAAAGCACGTGTCAAAGTCAAGTCCGGGAGGCCGGATCCGGCCCTCCGGGTAATTATAGATAATTGTTTTTTCATTGTTATTAATGGCCTGATGTTATCTTGCACTAATTTCTAGCTTGTATAATTTTGACAAAATATATTTTCATGGAGAGTAAACTATTTAAAGTTATTTAAGTTGATTTATTCTGGAATAATATTCCAGCCTTTTTATTATTCATGATTATGTTAAAATCGTTACAGTTCTAAAGTTTTTAAATTGGCATTCTGCTAGTTTTTTGGACTATTTTGCCATTAACTTCGATTTTTTTATGGCTGTTTTGGAGTGTAGCTAATATTTCAGCTACATGCAAGCTATTTTGGCTAATTTAGGCTTTTTTAGAAAGTTTTTTTAGGCTGTTTTGGAATTAGGGTAATATTTGCACGTTAGCTGTTTTGGCTAATTTTGTTTTTTTCCCATTTTTTTAGGATATTTTGAAGTTTAGCTATTTAGCTATAGATAATGCTATATATCTAGTTCATAATTATGGTAAAAAGTTACGGTTTTTAAGTTTTCAAAATGTAGTTTTAGAGTTTTCTATTAATGTTTATCCTGTTCGGACCGCCATCTAAGGATTTTGGCCGCGTGTGCGATTAAGTTCGACACCTCTGACTTAACCAAATGGTTCCTGAGCGGCTGTGTCTGCAGCTCACCGCTCCCCCAGGGCATGAGTCAAAAATTAATGTTTGACACCCCTACTCTAAAGGGTACATGACTTTAACTTTAACTAACAAGCATGCGGATTGATGTTTATATGAAATGCTTGGCATGCATTCTTAGTTTAGAAACCATGATACACATGATACCCATCTCAGCTGGGATGAACTCCAGGAGCACTGGAAGGGGAACATTCTCTCTGCCATTCTGAAATGCTTCTCCTGGCAGGATTTCTCAGTTTTGTCTGGCATTGCAACATTCTCTCTACTATAAAAAATGATCTGAGATATGCATGCGAATAGTGTCAAACAGCACATCAAGAGCTTTCGCCAGCCGTGCAGTGCTCGAGTCCAGTGCAGCTTTAGCTGTCTGTTGACAAAAAAAAAAAAAGAAAAAACAGGCAGATGGCTGAGGAAGATTTTAGATTCCCTGCTGTCGTATCAAGCATCTTTCATCTGCATTTTTACACATACCCATATGCTATACCCAGCACTGAAAGCAGTGATGTTATGGAGTATGTCCAGAGTACTCGTGTAAACACACTCGTGCATTAGAAAGCTCTTGCACGCTTTTAGATTCCTCTGTGGGATGCTGCTGGTGCAGCTCTATCCGCTTCTGCTTTTATGGTATCACCACAACACAGCAGGTATGACTGATGAATACCTGCAGGCTCCAACCACAATGCTCTTTAATCATAATAAATGCACTTTTTGATAAGGGTGCCCGCCCCCACCCGGTACATAAATTCCCTCTACATTACGTTGAGCCTTCAATCTGTCATGTCAGAGCTGTTGATGTAATGCTAATGCGAGTGCGTCGCTTGTAGGATTTGTTCGGTGAAGACTGGGTGTCACTTCGTGGCAGAAAGCATCTGCATGAATACTTGAGGGGAGTCAATTAGTGGATGTGGCAGAGCAATGGACGTGAAACAGGTGTTTCTGCTGATATGCAAAGGAAGCCATTTTTTGCATGGACAAAAAAGGGGTGGGGCTACAGTACTTTTCCTAGTAATATTTAAAATGTTTTTTTTTCTTGCTACTCTTGTTTCTTTTCTTATTTCCACTTTAAAAAGTCAAACATTTCTTTAGCTTTTATATCCTAGAACTTTTTCTCTTCTGTTTTCCTCTTGTCCACCTTCTTTTCTTTGATGTGGTTTTGTTCATTACCTCTCCCTGTCTCGTCATTTGACCCTCCACTCTTTCCCTCCCCAGAGAGTGGTGGCTGCAGAGAGGACCAGGGGGGGTCAGCTTCTGGAGGAGCCAAAGATGTTGCCTTTCCAAGCTAATACCTTCAGCCTCCAGGTGTCGATTCAGGATGTTCCCCAGTTTCTTTGGAGCATCAAACCCTTTACAACATGTCAGGTATGTAAACAGTGCTGCTGTATTTGGAATCATTTGGAAAATCCAAATCGTAGAATATTTCTATGTTTCGATTGATTAAAAAAAGAACACAGAAATATGCTGCAAAAACAGGCTGCTGAAAAACAAGTCAAAAATTCCAACTCCGTTTTCAGATTTTCCTTAAACAGTGGGATAAGAAAAATGATCTTACTGATATTTTTTCTTTAGGAATAAAAAATCTAGTCACAAAGACACGTTTGCTTATGTTAAGATTGTTTTGCTACTAAAATACTTTCTTAATAAGATTATTTTTGTTGTAAGACAGAAAATAAGATTTTTTTTTGAATCAAAGGTCTGTTTACTGTAATAAGATTCAGCTTTTGCAGTTTAGTATTTGTTTTCTATCAGTACTATTACGGAAAAAAAATATACAATGAGATAAGATATTATAAGATAAGATACAATAAAATACGATACAATAAGATATGATAAGACAAACTACAAGAAGAGAAGATCAACTTTATTGATCTCAACATGGGGAAAATCAACAGTCAAAACATCTCTGGGGATCATGCATTAAAGAAAGGAATAATTAAAAGTTTAAAAATACAAGGACAGGAAAAAAATAAATAAAAACTACACAACTTTCAAAAATCTCTCACTATTTACACTATATATGCACAGAAACAAGAGTAGATATTTGATCTAACATGTTCTGGGAAGCTTTGTGTGTGGACATAGAGTTGTTTAACCTACCCGTGTTACTAGTATTGCATGATAAAATATAAGGTATAAATGCAAAATTATATTTGTGTTTTTTATTCTGTTAAAGATAGATTTTTATCTTTATGTAATACTTTTTTTAATTAATTCATCAATATTTCCCTACACCGCTCTTTCCAAACAGAAACATGCATCAATAATTGTTTTACTAAAAACACCAAAACCATGGAAACCAGTGTACCCATATATAAAAAAAAAGAAAAAAACACAAACTAAGTCTGTTGGAGTAAAAACAAAAGTAAAACTGCTTCGTAATGGCTGCAGCAGCTCCTTAAATATCGCCTTTAAAAGTCTCTGGCCTTGAGGCACAATAACCGCCTATTTTTAAAGCAGGCAGTGCTGCAGAAGATGGCTTCTCCTGCAATCCTTTATTTCAGAAATGTTTCGCTTTTTTCAAGTCTGCATATTTACAGAAGTAAGGCAGTGTCCTCTCACATTATATCTATAAAAACCAAAAAAAATTGAAACTTTCATTAATACAAGTGAGCTCAAACATAGCTGAAAATTGATTGATTTTTTGCAATCAATCAATGAGTTTTATGTTATGTAAAATGCTGTGATGATTACTGAAAAGTTTACAATCACTATGGTATTAATTTTCTTTACTTGATCCAAAATATGTAGCAATGATTACAGGAT
>NC_050520.1:32282846-32300216 GCF_002922805.2 Oryzias melastigma | reverse complement strand
CAACAACTTATGACATAATTTAGCCAACTGCAATCAAAAAATTGTTCACACGGTTCTTAAAAAGTGCTGAGTGCCACATATTACTGATTTATGACAGGAGCCTGCAGGCTGGTAGAATCCTGAATCTGTGTTGCATTTGGGCCACTGGATAAATTTTGGACATGCCGGTTTTAGGTGTGTAGTTGTTGTCACATTATTTTGAAAATACTACACAATTTCCTTTAACAACATGGCAGCAGACAGGGGATATTTTAGGAAGCTACATTTAAAGATCCACTTTGAAAAAAAAAAAGTGTTTTTGAACATGCTCTTGTGGCATTTTTCTGATGATGGAGGACATTTATTAAGAAAATGAAGTTCAAAACTACAATTCTGAATATTTCTGAGTAAATCAGGGGCCGGCAAAAATAAAAAAAATCTGATTTGTGAAAATGCACCGGGCTAGACATGAGCTCTTCTCCGCTCCATTCTGATACATAAGTTTGTAGACAAATACATTAATGTACATCTTCGTTTTCCTCATCTGAACTGGCTTTTGGCTCAAAACTATTACACTGGTAATGTTCAGATGCTGTTGTGAGAGGCAGTAAGCTAGGGAGAGAGCGTTTAAACAGAGAGCTTTCTGTAACAGGCAGAAAAACGGAGGCGGTGTCACCCAGCAACACTGGTCCCGCCCACAACTCAGAGATTAATTTCTCATTAACTACTGCTGCTCTGCTGAAATTATGTTTTTTTTTATTTGTTTTTTGGGGTTCAAAATGATATAATTATTATTAAAAGATCACTGGGGATTTTTTTTATTATACATCAAAACATGACCAGAGTGGGACTTTAAACTCATTTGATGGTTCTACCTGAATGTGTCACTATTTCCCTAAAAATGTTTAAAGAAACTGGAGCAAGAGCACTGATCATTATTGGATGGATGTTGGAGACTTTAACGTCTTTTGGAGGAGATTTGCTGGCTGATAAAAACTCTAAAAGAGAACAAGAGTGGTGAACTGGAGAAAAGAAAGTGAACCCGTTAGTGTGTGGGAGACATTTTGTAATGAGATTCCTTCTATCTGTCATTTTTGTAGTCGGTCAGAGCAAAACATAACATAACAAACTCTTCTTAAATTTTATTAACAACTCATAAACAAACATCAGCTCACTAGCGCCCCCTTTAATGAGACTGGGCAATTTCCTGCCTCACCTTCTTAAATGAATCTCTAAGTCAGAGGCGAACACTAAATAAACGTGAAAAGCATTACATATTAAATAGAAAGGAAAGACATGTAACACAATTTATTTTTAATAAAGCATTACATTGTTAGCATACACTGAATAAGCTAACGGCACACATTCAAGCCAGTTTGAATGAGATTGCACACAGCTGAGCGCTGCCTCACCTTGAGGCATGTGCTGTAATTGAACAAGTAAACTCTAAATAAACTCCAAAAGACATTTATGAAGCATTCCATAGTTGATGGATTTTTCTTTTTGAGAGATGAATACAGTTTAAAGTCATCTGCATTGCAGTAAAAACATGTCATATTTCCTACTCACAGCGCCAAGAGGCAATAAGTATAGAGTAGAAAAGGGCCTAAAACTGAACCCTGCAGGACTCCTATGACAAGGGTACAGAGGAGGAAACCAACACAAAAGGTTTGCTCACACAAATATGACTTACCCCACTCCAATGTCAGTCATTTTACTCCCACCCAATGCTCCAATTGAGAAATTAAAATAACAATTCTTAAAGTCTTCGAACCCCCAGAGTTTGTAGCTAAAAATAGCTAATTAAAAACTTTTAAGAGAGCTGACTTAGTTCTGCGCAAATCTTTGACCCCAGACTGGAAGTGTTCTTCTAAAAAGACAGTCAGTTGGATTTATTTAGACTGTTCTTTTCAAAAACCTTAGAAATAAATGGAAGTTAAGAAATTGGCCTAAAATTTGAAAAAAAAAAGTATAGGATTCAATGTAATTTAAGAAGAAACTGTAGCGTGTTTAAACACAAAGGAACAATGAGCTCAGAATGTGGATGATGATGAAAAACAGCTGGACCTATTGAGAGACAAACCTCCCCTGAAATAAAGAAGGGATGAGATCACATGAGCTCAAATGGTTAAATCAATAATCCCTAACTTATTTCAGGCCACAGACCGGTTTAATGTCAAGCAACATTTTTACTGACCGGAGGCTGAAGTTAGCATCTGATTTTTTTCTTCCTTCCATTTTACCTTAACTTTTAAGAGTAACGTTGATCTTGATTCTCTGTAAAATAAATGCACTTGCTTTAAATTTTATTTGTAATCTACATTTTGTGTAGGAACCACTAAAATGTGAAACAGATTTTCCCTTCACCCATAACTGTCAGTGTAGAAGCTAAAAAGTCAGACACCAACTTCAGCTTTGTCTGATTAAAAAAAAAATGTTGCTAAAACTTGTATTTCCTAAAAATAAATGTGAATCCACCGTTTGAACTTCATTGTCAGAATCCTCATTTGACAGTCAGATGCTGAATATTGTGTATCATTATTATGTTGTGTAGGAACATTGGCCACAATAAATCCGTTTTTGGAGTAAAGACGACTGTTTTTTGTTTTTTAAATGCAGATTTCTTTTGATTTGAAGTGGAAGGCTTTTCTTTTGTTTCCTCACTTGATCTTTTCTGAATAAAGAAAATTTCCGAATGTGTTTGTATTTTGTTAACTTTAGGGTCTCAATTTAGCAGTCGGCACAACCTTAATAAGAAAGTAGTGGGTAGATTTTAACACATGACTGAGCAACTTGAAATATGTCAGACTATNCTCTTGTTTCTAGAATCATCATCTAACTTCTTGACCCTCTTTTGTTTTCTTTCTTGTTTTTATCTCTAATATTTATCTCTCTCCTTGCATTATAATTGTTTTCTGAGATTAAAATTATGAATCTGTCATGGTGCCTCTGTCAGTCTCCTCCCCCTCTCCTCTCCACCCATCTGCTGATCATCCCCAGCTGCGACCACTCACCTCATCACCCTCGGCTGCCTTCTTAAGGAGCTCCAGGACCTTCATTCCCCGCCAGTCCGTTGCCCCTGATGGTGCATAGTTGGTCACCTCACCTATGTCATAGTCTTGCCACGTTTTGATGAGACTCTGTCTAAATCCCTCTCTTACTCACCCTCAGGAATCTCCTACCACGAATGGTCGCGTTTCCTCCCTCGGTCCGGATCTCCAACTGGGTCTCCTCTCCACGGTCACACCACGAGCCTCTGCCTCTGTTCCACGTTCCTGCATCCAAGACGGCCATCTCCCTCCAAGAGGACAAGATCGCCGATTACGCCTACAGCCTGTGCCTCCTGCTCGGAGTCCACTTCTTGTCCTGTTCAGGATCCTATCTCCTCGTCTCATTATTAAAGCCATTACCTATACGCTAACTCTCTGCTGTGTTTCTTCCGGGTTCCAGCGTCTGGGTCGCTACGTGTTCTGTAGTCATGACAGAATAATTTCATTTAAAAGTTTCAGATATTTCTCCATTAACATGTACGTAAAGACTTAAAGCCACTGGGTTCCAGATTTGATCAGGATTTCACTGAAAAAGGATCTTTTTACTGTTGATTCAAAACAAAAAACTGGACTTGATGTTGGCTTAATAATTCAAATATAATGCTGAATGAGTTTTTCTTTACATTTCATGTCTAGTCAAAAAACTAAAGTCACCGGCATTGGTATGCCTGCTTTAGCAGTTTGGGGTTTGATTCCCTACAGTGGCCTGCAGAATATTTTGACATAGTACATGAAACAGTCCAGCAGAAAGTTCTCCCATAAATTGAACAATTGATCTCTGGTGAATTTCAGCTGTCACTCATGAGGAGGTGTTTGCAACTTTATGACTGGTATCCACATGAGCAAATGTCCCTGCCAGCAGCCATGGATGCAGCATGTGACGACATCACAGCAGAGTCCTCCAGAGGATGGATTCGCCGCTCCAGGAGATACTTTCCTCGCTGCATTGCGAGGGATAACATCCGTTGTGATGTAGATGAAAATATGCGGCCAGACAGCAACGTCTGGATGTACCAGAATGATTTACTGTACTGTTACATGTGCTGTATATTGTTCACAGCTCTACCAAAAGGGTGATTTTATGTTTAACATCTACAGTGACTTTACTGCACATTTCAGATGGCTGTACGAGTAGGCCGTAGTGCTGTCTTGAGCATTTTCAGGTGTCACCAAATATTTTTGCAAAGGAAAACCCTGAAATTATAAACTGTCATAGTGAAAACATGACAAAGCTATTTGACTATCTTGTTCATAAAGATGGTGTCAAGACTTTACATTTTGATGGCACTGACAGTTTCATTGACATGAATACTTGCTTTTGAGGAATGGATAATCAATTTTGAGCATGTGACGTGCTTTTGCAGGCTATCCACTAGGTTTTGCAGTTTGCACTAATTGTTTTGAGAAATGCACTAACTGCTGTGCAAATGGTAATAGTGTTCTGAGAAACGCACCAAAGCGACTGAGAAAAACTGTAATAACAAAATGTCAATGTAAATTCCACAGAGAGCAGGTGACACATCAGCACAAACTGCCTGAAGTGGATTGAGTCTATTGTCTGTTGGTCTGTTGTTTCTGGAAGGGTGGTACAGTGGTTAGTGCTCTCGCCTTACACCTTCATAAAAAGAAGAAGATCAACAAAAGGAACGAACGTTGGGACAAAATAATGGAGAATAGGGTGTAGAACTTTGTTCCTACCAAACTGAGAAAGGTAGGTACCGTGGGACATATCTGTTTGTTCATATCCAGTATTGGTTCATGACAAATAACTATAGGAATCTAGAGTAACATTTGGTTGAAATAATGGACAAAGTCAGCATTCAATCAGTGATGTCGCATCATACCTTCTCTGGTTTCTGCTTTTTCGTTTAATTTTTATTAGTGGAAATTACTTTTCCTTTCCAAAAAGTTTCATTTTTATTTCGTGTCATTCTTTAAAATTGTGTTTTTGTCTCTGTACTTTAGTTTTGATTTCTAAAATACAATTTTTTTTGTTTTGTTTTATTAATTGACGCTGTGATCTTTAATATGCTTCTGGGTTGAAAGATTCAGGGCGACTGTAGTGTAGTAACGTAGAACATGTACTGTGCTATTGTAGTCAATACCATGGTCAATACACAGAAAATAGACAGACGTAAAAAAGACGGATGTGAAAGACGTGTTTGGAGAATATGAAAAAGCCTTTAGGTTGATTGTTACGCTTTTAGGACATACTGGGTTGTTAAAAATGATATAGTTTACTTGAAGACCAGCTTACACCTGGGTACATTTTTTATATCTTTTAGAAATTATTATAAATCTATAAATAAACAAAACAAAGCAATAGAACGTTTGGTCCCACACATGTAATGTCCATTTTTACCAGCAGGAGGCGGAAAAACTCAGCTTAGAAAAAAAACTTTAGTTTGTTCTTTTTTTTAAATGAACTTTATTGAACCAAATACATAATTACAAATCAAACCGGTAAGTACTCTGTCACAAAGCAACAACCAGTGTTACCTTTCAACAAAACAAAACAATTACAGTATATAAAAAAATAACGGTAACATAAGTAAACAAAAAAGAACAATAAAATTAAAAATAACAAAATGATAATTAACATTATAAAAAGAAATTCTCAAGAGAGAATTATTAAACAAACAATAATGCTGATAATGATATATGCTTTGGATGCATTTTTTAAATAAAATTGACCAATCTCTGTCATAAATTGAGTAAATTTGGGAGTTTTTTTTTCTTAATTCTGCACTTGTGTATGTAAAATTTACGTTTAGGTTTTTATTGTTTGATTCTTTTTAACATTGCAATATTTTTAATGGATAAAACTGGGTTAAAATTGCTTGGTAAAATCAAATAGGATTAATGATTTGGTTCTAAATTTCAGAATAATGTTTAGAAATTGTGAAAAGCGAACAGCCAGAAGTTTGAGAGAACAGTTTATTACCTTTCCTTAAAAAAGAACGGAACATGCAAATAAAAATCAAAGTTAGCTCCAAGTTATTATCTCTGATGATAATTTATTCATTTTTTATACTACTTTTAAGTACATTTTTAAAAGTTCAAATTAAACAGAGAACTTATGGATATATAACAAGAACTGTTTTCTCCTCATGTTATTACTCTTTATTGTACTCCTCAGCAAACCTGAGTTGTTGTCAGGAAGATTTCCATTTCCTTAAGAAACAAGATGTCAACAGATCAACTGAAGAACGCATCAGTAAATCAAAGTTCAAATCCAACTCAACATTTCTAGTACAACATTTAGCAGTAATTTGATGGATGTGTGGAGGACTTTTCAGCTGGCTCAACCTGTAAAAATGGACATGATTACATTAGGACACATGAGAACGGCACACACAGACAGAATGAGTGTTTGAAAGAAACTTAAAATAATGTTCTCTGCAGCTGTGCTGACTCTTCAATGTTGAGGAGTCCCGCTGGAATCTTCATCTGAAGCTAACAAGAAGGAGAGGAATCAATGTTTCTTAGGAAAACACTGAAATTTGAGCTTCAAGGAAATGCAAATGATCTCCAAATGAAATTCATTTGAATTCAATGGTTTCTGTTTGCTGGGTTTGTGGGACGAAAGGCTTCAGGCAAAGAGAACATAGCAGGATTTCATGAAAACACCTTTAGAGGAAGAAGCTTCATATTCAAGCTGATGAATTTTCCGTTGATCCTTTCAAGTGCCTAAAACAATGAACAGAATGTGGACCCAAACATCAAACTGAAACCAGAGTTTGAAGATTTTTCATACCAAGATAGTGATGTTAGTGACAAAAAAAGAAACCGAGCATTTCTTATGTTTCAAGACTTCTTTGAGTCATAAATGTGTGATACTTTTCGTTATGAGGACAAACACATCCTCCTTACTATAGACTGCACCCCAATTTATTAATAGGTTTCCAAAATTAGGAGAGACACAAAGACACAGGACATAAAAAATACATGTACAGCTTGGTTGCTGTACTATCTTATAAAACATTAAAATGTGTGTTTTTTCCGATTTTTTGGTGTTTTTTTGAGAACTTCTTAAGAATCCACACTTTCAGTTTGCTATAGACTCTGCTGATAAAATCTCCTCCTTAAACTGCTTGTTTTGACTTGTTCACAGTCAGATTTGAATCAGCTTGTCTCTTAGCTTTTGTAGGGAGGAGAAGATGTCTTCTAAATCATTAAATATGGCAAGCATTATATTACACGGACAATTTTCCTATGAGAAATAAAATAGAATCAATGACCAAACTAGTAAATCTGTACCATCACACCCATTTTTTCCAGACATTTTCTCATAAATGTTAGGATCTCATGGATTATGTTGTGAACATTTTTAAAATGTGATTCTAAAGCTATGTCACCGCTTGTTTGTATGCAAATGTGTGTTATAACCCATCTGTAGGTAACTCCAATAAGCTTTTCACTCGCAGTCTTGAGAGGGCATTTCTGTATGTGTGTTTAGCTCATGGTGTTCACACTGGAGGTTTGGTGCATAATGTTGAAGCGGTGTAAATCTTGTGAATCTTCCTCCAGGCTTTTTCTTTCACAGGTAAATGAAAGACTTGATGTCATAGAATTCTGGCTGAGCACAAACTGAAATTAACAATTTCTCCTTCATGTTCAATTTTCAAACAGTGACACCATTCACATCACTACCAAATCTGAGTCCCTGATTGGTCAACCGGGTTCGGTTTTCAACACGTGTTCAATGGTGTGTGTACAAAGAGCCAAAAAAAGGCAGTAAAACTTGTGTAGCAACACGTGAACGTGAGAGTTTTGAGCGTGGAAGACTGAAATGTGCATTAATTTGCCTTTAAATAGACTTTTCAATGAAAGTAGCCACTTGAACGTGCGTTGCCGAGTGCTGCGTGAATGTAGCTTAAAGAATAATATGATGCCTAAAGGAAGAGATCATCATGGGAGAACAAGCCCCTGCATGTACTGTACCACCAGGCCATAACTGAGGTGAATGATATCAAGAACAAGTGCTATCAGTGTATCAGCACAGAAGCAGATCTACCACACCAGACAAGACCCAACATGTAAGTTGTGCAAATAACTCAGAACATAATTACTGGGTGTGATAAGCAAAGCAAGAACAGACCGTCAGAACCAGGTGGCTGGGATAATGCGCTGGAATGCTGGTGTGTAGACTGTTTCTTGCTTTAAAGCGAAATAGACGCCCAAGCCACCAGTGCCCAAATTGCCTGTTTGGCCTCTTATGAGGACTTTTACCTGTAGCTACTTCCTGTGTTTATTAAACCCCCTTGTATGCTTAAACATAAACATTGTCTATAAATAAGAATAAAATAAATAAAAGTTTAATATGAATAAAGTTTAGCCTAAAGGGGTTTATAGAAATATACCCCTTATGTATCAGAAGATTCACAACCCCCTTTTGTAATAGTGAAATATGTCCAACATAAGAGCCTTTCCACACTACATGTATCTGTCTGCTTAGCTGTTGAGACAAGACAAATAAAAAAAATTAAATAAAAAAATCTAACGGGGCGAGATATGAGGTTGGCTTATGTTTTTCAGACCAATGTGGTTCTGACCGTGTTATTAGCTCCTAATCTCAGGAATAAATAAATAATAATTACTAAGACCGTCTTAGAGAGTTTTAAAGCTTAACAGTTGCTCCACTACCGTGCCATAGTATCTGCCTTCATTTTCTTTTTAAGTACTGTTTATTTGTTTTTTTATCATTTTTTATGTTTAATCACCATGCTATTACTGTAATTCTTGTTTTTTCTTTTTATCCTTTTTCTTTTATCATTGTATTATTTATAGATCTGACATTGTATAAAGCACTTTGGACCTGCTTAGATGGTGGTGGAAGCTGCTCTAGAAATGAAAAAATGAAAATGAAATGTAAATGAAATGAAAATGTAAAGATCAGTAGCAATGACAGATCACTGACTCTGTGGATGTTATTTCTCCCATTTTTTTCCACTTAATGTTATATATTTCTTTAGGATTAATTTATTAAGGTTAGTTAGTGTTTTAATGATCCCTAGGTTAAAGTTTGCTACTGTTTAAAGAAATATGAAAATATCTTACCAGGCATTGCGTTGTCTATTTAGATGATTTATCATAATCATTTATTGTTTTAACTACATACAGTGTGGAAACTAAAGCAAAGAACTTCACTGCAGTCACAATGTTTGACAGAAAACAAATTAATTTAAAATTTCCTGAATTACTGCAGCTTCCTGTAATATTAATGATCTCAGGAGACGGGTCTTTGCAGGAGCAATTCTATAACATTTTAGAGATCCTGCCATTGACCCAAAGGTGTCTCCCCAACATTCTGACCAGGAAGCTCCAGGACAATCAGGAACAACAGAACCTGTCTCTGAAGTGAAATCATCATCTGAACATCGACATGGTCAGCAGCTCATTTTTGCTGTAGATTCAGCTAAATGCCCATCAGTTCTCTCTGATTTCTTCAGGACTGATGCTGTGGGTAGAGAGACATTTCAGATAAGATTTGATTTGACCTTTCCCAAAAATGAAGATTTTAGAGTCTTTCGTCGTCACTATTTTCAAAGATCACTTGGGAATGGGGAAAAGATCAAGTGGACTGAGCTTGATAACTATGCAAATTTAAAAAAAGCAGACATGTGAGTTGTGTAACAAAAACCAGTGTGCATTGATGGTCACAAGATTGGTGCATATGAACCATTTCCTTTGATCAATGTTTGTAGAAAAAAAGGATTTCTGATGATTTTTTTAATAAACCAATCAACTTTTCATCATCAGAACACAATTAGCCGCAGGAAGTAGGTCGGAGCCGTTTGAAGCGCTTGCTGTCTCTAGCAGACTAGGAGGGTGAGCAAAAACAGGGCATGTGTTTGGATTTACGTAGGCCATCTAAGCAGGGAGGTGCTGACTCAGACAGTCAACATGGCTGGGTCAACTATTTTTCCCTGACTTATTTTATGTTTGGCCAAAGTTCGAATCCCTTTAGCTTTGTTTGTTTGAACCAGTACAGTAATTATTTTGTTTTACTTTACCGGACATTGAATTTCTTCTTTTTTTTCTCAATAAACAGTGTTTTTCAACTTCCTGCTGGCTTAAATGAACTTCTGCAAATCTGTGCTTCCTTCTCTGTAAGAACTTCCGCTTCTCTCTCTGAGGAAACTGAAACTTTCTGACGTTTGTCTTCTCTTGCTGATGGACAAAGATCCTTTTGTCTTTCTTTCCTATCAACATGGAGCTTGATGGAAAAATTAGTTTGCTAAAGGAGGACACATGCACACTTAACCTACCTTGAGCCTTTGAGTAGACATCTTAAGTGAGCTGCTGTGACTAACAGACTTGATAAGTTTGTTTTTGAAGCTCTTTGAACTGGTCTGTTCATACTGTTTCTTTCTTTGCAAGGGATCTTTCTCACTTTGAAGAAAACTGCAGAGGACCCTCTGGATGCAGATGAAGGACATTCACTCAGTTCTTTTTACTGAGGAACTCTGACACAGCTGGACTCCTCACTGTATTCTCACCACAGTAGACTTCACTTCAGTAGTGAAGAAACACATGGAACATTTGCAGACGCACAAACTTATTTATACTCATAACATGGAAAGACATTTGATCAACCAGATAGCAGACGTGTGAATTTATGTGCATTTGGATGTAGAACTTTAGTGTGTATTTTACCTGTGATTTTACTCACATTTTTAAAGTATTTTCTGTTTTTCATCTACAAATTCCTGTTATGCCTCAACTTGGTTAAGAGAGAAGATCAGCCAATTACTGTAACTCTGACAGACTGCTTCAAGGTGTCCGACTACAGGAAGGAGGGTAACACAAGCGGAGGAGCCAATGATATACAGTATATTACTGGATTGGAAATCATATGACATCCTCCCCTTGGTTTTATTTGCTGCTCTTCTGGCTGGGCTGGAGCCTGCGCTCTCTGTGTCCCTGTGCCTTCCTGCTCTCGGGTGTCGAGGGCCTCTGTGGCAGTCCTGAGTGCCCTGGTCTGGGTGTTTGGCGGGATGGTCTGGCAGGCGGATTCAATCCCGGCGGGGGGTCTTATCGTGGCGATGGCCAGGCGCTCTCCTCCTTTGTACATTCCATCATCATCCACCTCAGCAAAACATAAACACTCACCTAAGCACAGGTGTCAGCTCAACTTCGCACTAATAGTATGTGTGACAGAATGAGAGATTTTATATGTGTTGGTTTGTATGATTAAGTGCATCCGGTCCAACAAAAAACAAAAAAACATAATCAATATAAATAAAGTTCAGCATGAAATACAACAGGGGTTTATACTCAATTGTGACAGTAAAATCTGTCTAACGCAAGAGGTATTCATCTCAAATCTGTTTGCTCAGCTGCTGGACAGGACAAGTAAAGAAAAAAAAAAAAAAAAAACGGAAATGACGTGACATACGGCATGACAGCCGTGCGCCATTACTATACATTGAGTCTTCTCGAGTAATGAATGGCGGAGGTCCGGAAAAGTACAAAAAGAAGCACAAAAGGAGACACAGTGTTTTGCAATTGACTTCAAAAACCTTGACAACAAAATAATCCAATAGGGAGGAATCATCACAGGACAGGAATCACATTTTAATAGAGAGAAATCAGGCTGGGAACCATGAAGTTTGAGCTAAAGTGGGTGTAAGCAACTCGCGAGTAGCATGCTAGCTTGGTTCTTCCATGTAGGTTTTTATAAATGTTTCATGTTTTAAAACATGGTAGATATTAATCGCATGTATTTACGTTCAAACAGCACAAAAACCAATGGAAATTCGTGTGGGCAACATGTAATATGTGCGGTCAAGATGCATGTTGCTGCATTGTTTTGCTAGCAAAGTAGCACGCAGCTAGCTACTTTAAGAGCCTAAATCTAAAAAAATTCTAGAAAAGATATTCAATGAAAAATTAGCTAAATTAATTGATAAATATAACATAATCAATGAAAGCCAATATGGTTTCAGAGGAAACAGATCAACATCAATGCTATCATTGATGCTGTAGAGGAAATCACAAATGCTCTGGATAAAAAGAAATACGCAGCTGGAATCTTCATTGACTTAAATAAAAGCATTTGACTCTCAATCATGACATCCTACTGGACAAACTGGAAGTGTACGGGATCAGAGGAGTAGCGCTAAGTTGGGTCAAAAGCTATTTAACAGTAAGAAAACAATTTGTCAAGATTAATGAATTTGCATCAGAGGCCAAAGGGATAAGTTGTGGTGTCCCACAAGGATCAATTCTGGGCCTGCTGCTGTTCAATATTTACATCAATGATTTATTCAATGTTTCAAAACTTTTAAAACTAATTTTATTTGCGATGACACAAATATATTATATTCTACAGACAATCAAAGGGAACTTATCAATGTGTTGAACACAGAGTTAATCAAAGTAAAATCATGGATGGAGTACAACAAACTATCTTTGAATCTAGACAAATCTAAAGTGATGTTTTTGGTAATTACAAAGCCAATACAGAGCTCTCAATTAAAGTTAACGATGACTTGATTGAAAGTGTTACATAAATGAAATTCTTAGGGATTGTTATTGACAACAAACTGAGTTGGAAGCCACACATCAGACACATACAAACTAAAATTTCAAAAAGTATTTCAATTATAAATAAATCTAAATATATATTAGAATACAACTGTAGATATTTATTGTACTGCTCCTTAATGTTGCCATATTTCACCCACTGTATAGAAGTTTGGGGTAATAATTATAAGAGTTCACTACATCCTCTTTTTATGCTTCAGAAACGAGCCATCAGAGTTATAAATAAAGCTGGTTATCTTGATCACACTAACAATTGTTGAGCTTTTTTTGGTCGCACGGACTGGAGGAAGCCCAGCTAGACTATACAGCACTAACACTAGCTTTCTGCTCAGTAACATAAATGCAGCATAGAGCAGTTGTTAGGGAGGGAGGTGTGGTTCAAAACTTTAACCTGCCACACCATTTTACTGCTATTATCTCTGTGTTTTGAATCTTTACAGTTTGGCAGTTGTATTTGATGTTATGATCAAAGTTTAAAAAAATGTTTTTGTATCAGTTAAAGATGCTAGCTGGAGCCTTATTCTCAAAGTACTATGAAATTGTCTTTTTTAAACCAAATTCTGAATGCAATTGAGATTAATTTACCATGTATGTAATCGAAAAATAATAAAAGTTTCAGTTTCATTTGAAAATGTTGTAAAGGGTGTTTTTATTTTATTTGTTTTTATTTTTTAGCACTTAGAGATATTTTTAATAGGGAAATGACTTTTTAACTAAACTTTATCAGTCATTCTTGCTATTAAACTTCATCAATCTCCCTCCTTTCTGGTCTTGAGTGAATCATTTACAAGCTCTGTTATATAGATTTTAACACAGAGGTAAAATAAAAAATAACAGATATTTAGAAGCTGTTCATTTGACAGCAATGCCTTATCTGTAGCAGTAGAAGGCACAATTCTTGCACTATTTACAGATTAATCTTAATAGATAATAAATATTTAAACATACCAACGTCAGTAATTTTCTAAGCTTTAATTCAAGCCCTATTTTGTAAAAATCGGTTAAGAAATGAGGGAGCTAGCCCAATGTTTGTGCTTGATGTCTGCCAGTCCTCCATTGAAACAGCTGTATTCTACTGCTGTGACTCAATGTATAACAATGGTGCCTGCGGTAGCATGTCTCTGTCTATAGCAGCGAATAGGCAAGAGCCAATCCTGTAATATATATCTATGGGAGGAGCTCTGTTCAGGTGTTCAGTGAATAGGAAATTTGAGAGTGTTAATCCATTTCAGAACAGGAGGAGTAAGACACAGTAGATCAGGATTCCATTCTAGAAAACAGATTTAAACTCAGTTTAAACCTTCAACTCAGTTCTTGGTTTCAGATCACTGAAACTCTCACTGTTTTAACAAACTATTTTAGTGTCTTATATTTAAATTTGATTCTTGACAAGTTTTAAAACTCAGTGGTTAAATTTTCAGTTTACATAAATAATTAATGTTGACACAGGAAAAAGGGAAGTCCCTGGTTCCTCTGGTTCCTCTGGTTCTGGTGGTGATGTTTGCTGTTATGCTGTCTGTTTGAGTGTTGTTCTGGGACTTTTAACATTCAGAGAAACACAAATATTTGCAGACAAACAGTTATTTACACACAAAACATGGAAGATTGGAACAATCGTTCAATTGTAGAGATGTGACACTGTGATAGTTCAGCAGAATTTATATTAATAACTTTAGTGTTTAGTTTACTCACATTGTTCTGATATTTTTCTATCTTCTGTTTTTTCACCTACAAAGTCTAGCTGTGTCCCAACTAAATTAATGGAGAAAAACCCCCACAGTCATGCCATTTCATGTAAAGCACAAAGACTCTTTCAAGCGTCTGATCACAGGAAACATTCAAATGGGGTGGAGCTCTGCGGTCTGTTGCTGAATCAGGAAATGACGAAGTTGAGAGCAACGAACTAGTCATAAGATCGAGGTGAGCCAGGACTACATAGAGCTGACGGAGCAGGAGGAGACAGCGGATCTAACTTCCTCGTTCTTCTTCTTCACAGTGAGTCATTGTATTTTTCTGTCTTTTCCAGTCTTTTCCTGTGTGTTCTCATCTGTGAGGAACAAGAGCAGCAGTGTTCAGACTGAAGTTTGTCGTTAACTCCTTCTAAAAGCAAGAGTTATTCTGAAAACAATCGGCTGAAGGTCACTGCAAGTCACTTGAGAGGGGCTGAGGAGACCTGGGAAATGTGTGTGTGTGTGTGTGTGGGGGTCGATAAAAACAGAAAATGTTCCTCAAGGAATAATTAATGGTCACTGCTGTTTCCTTTCAGCTCATTTTGGAGCTTAATTGCATTCGCTGTAAAGAACCAACTGACAAATGACTGAACAATAGTCCATTACATGGATCACAAGTTCCCGGCTCTGCTCCATTCCGAAGCATCCACTTGCAGACGAATAGATCCATGTAGCTTTTGTTTTCCTCGTCTCCTTCTCCTTCTTCTTTTCCTTTGGGCTTTTCCCTTCAGGGGTCGCCACAGCGAATCAGTTTCCTCCATCTAAGCCTGTCTTCAGCATCCTCCACTCTAACACCAGCCACCTTCATGTCTTCATTCACTGCATCCATAAACCTCCTCTTTGGTCTTCCTCTAGACCTCTTTCCTGGCAGCTCTAGACTCAGCATCCTTCTACCAATATATTCACTGTCTCTCCTCTGAACATGTCCAAACCATCTCAGTCTGGCCTCTCTGACTTTATCTCCAAAACCTCTAACATGTGCTGTCCCTCTGATGTATTCATTCCTGATCCTATCCATCCTGGTCACTCCCAAAGAGAACCTCAGCATCTTCATCTCTGCTACCTCCAGCTCTGCTTCCTGTCTTTTCTTCAGTTCTTCAGTTTTCCTTATCTTAGCTGGAATATGGATCAAACATTACAGCCGGATTGCTTCAATATTGCCCGTTATTTTGGTTGCTGTAAGCTAGCAGCAGAATAGAGTTTAAAAAATGGATAGAAATTGAAGGCAGGCTTACTCTGTGCTTAAAGTGCCCACAAGTCAGAGGAAAAATTCTGAAGAATTACTACTCTTTCAACAATGAGATGAAGGCAAGACAATTTTTGGAGTGGCTCACACCTTTGATATCCAGCTTTCTTTGAATCTTCTGATCTAGAACATTCATACTGGGCCTGCTCCAACAGCTCTCAACAGTTTAACATTTTCAGTATGCTTCTAATTACCTTCAAAGTGTCTCCTTACAAAGCAGAAAGTCCCATGACCTTAGCTTTTTCAAGTTGTTTTGATAATTAAAATTACTTATCTGTCAATCTGACATTTTGAAGCTCTGCCCCTCCTTTCAGCTGCTGCCAAGTTTGACCCTGTTCTTTGTCTTATAGTTCAGGAAATCTCAGATTTCTGACTCTCAGGTTCTTTCTGTTTGGAAGTTATTCTCGGTGCTGCTTTCAGCAGCTTCATCAGAGATCTCGAGCTCTCTTCAACAAATCAGAGTCCCGTACTGCTCAGCCTGCTGCTCACCTCTACATCTTAGTCAGAGGAAGAATTCCTCTCTTTTTTTCATCTTGTTTGATCTCTTTCTGTTTTTTATCTGTGTCATTTTTCCTGAATTATAGAACCAGTTAGTTTGTTCTTTCTTTGTCAAAGAAAATGAATGCATACATTGCTTCAGGGTGTTTGCTGCTCCAGCTCCATGTCTCCATCTGGTGGAGTGAGAGAAGAAGTGCAGCAGCTGACTGTATTTACTGAGCATGAGATGAAACACAAGAGAAGGGCCAATCAGTAGCGGAGCAGCTGATCTTTTTGTGAAGGATCAGAGCTGATGATGTGCATTTCCTCTGCAGATGAAGCTAGAATGGGTTTGTGAGCTGATGTGAATCCAGTGAATCCAGAAGTATGGACACACAGGAAGGAGTACCTCCCTATAAAGTGCCTCTGTGTGGGGAAGATGAGAGCCAGAGCAAAGCTCAGAGGTGTGATGAACATCTCTAACTGTCCAAGACTATTCTCCATGTCAGAGCTCAGCACTCACATCAGCAGCGTTTGTTCTTCACAGAAACCAACCTGGACTCGAATCTGGATCAAGCAGTGTGTCCTTAAGAAGTGACTGGTCAAAGGGTTTTAACCCTAACTTCAAAGACATCAGTTCAGGAGTGGAACAGTAAGTATTTGTCAGAAAGCAGTTTTGGATTCAACACAATAGTTGATGAGTTTGACGCTCTTTGAACCAAAACAATCACTTGGTGATTTAAACTCTAACTATTAGTTGGTGTAATCCTCACTGATTGAAATTGGTTTATTTCAAGCAATTCAAACATAAAAACAAACAAGAAATATACAAAAATAATAAACAAATATATATCAAATCTAAGATATTTAGTTATAAATTAATAGTAAAATAGATACAATTAGATCCAATGAATCCAGCAGGATGGATCAGAGTGAGGGCACAGATGAGAGAGACCCTCACTAAAGCACTCTGTGTGGGGAATATGAGAGCCAGAGCAAAGCTCAGAAGTGAAGTGAACATCCTTAACTGTCCATGACGGTTCTCCTTGTCCAAACTCAACATTCACATCAGCAATCTTCAGTCTTCACAGGAACCAACATGGGCCTGGATCTGGATCCAGCAGTGTGTCCTTCAGGAGTGACTGGTCAAAAGGTTTTAACCCTAACTTCAAAGACATCAGTTCAGGGGTGGAACAGTAAGTGTTTGTCAGAAAGCTGTTTTGAAGTCAACAGAATAGTTGATGAAATTGAGGCTCCTTTAACCACTTGGTGACTTAAACTCCAAACTATTGGTTTAATCCTGACTGATTGAAATTGGTTTATTTTAAGCAATCAA
>NC_050520.1:32249122-32282834 GCF_002922805.2 Oryzias melastigma | reverse complement strand
AGTAATCTTTCATATGAAGACGGGGGCCGCAAATCATCATCCTGCGGGCCGCAGATGGCCCGCGGGCCGCGAGTTTGAGACCCCTGGAATAGAGTTTAAATAATTGCATAAAAAGAAGTGAGAAGAAGCAAAGCACTGAGTTTCATTTCTTTATTTTACATAGTTCCCATGATCTGCTTTTTACTTTTTGTTACTAGCAACTAGTCTAAGTGCAGATTTTTTAAATGAATAATAAAAATGGAAGGCTTTTTGATTAGCATTATTAGCATAAGAAAACATTTCGTTATTGTTTTAATATTACCATTTTCTTCTTCTTTTCCTTTGGGCTTTTCCTTTCAGGCGTCGCCACAGCGAATCAGTTTCCTCCATCTAAGCCTGTCTTCAGCATCCTCCACTCTAACACCAGCCACCTTCATGTCTTCATTCACTGCATCCATAAACCTCCTCTTTGGTCTTCCTCTAGACCTCTTTCCTGGCAGCTCTAGACTCAGCATCCTTCTACCAATATATTCACTGTCTCTCCTCTGAACATGTCCAAACCATCTCAGTCTGGCCTCTCTGACTTTATCTCCAAAACCTCTAACATGTGCTGTCCCTCTGATGTATTCATTCCTGATCCTATCCATCCTGGTCACTCCCAAAGAGAACCTCAGCATCTTCTCTTCCTCCAACTCTGCTTCCTGTCTTTTTTCAGTTCTTCAGTTTTCATCATCTTAGCTGGAATTTGGATCAAACATTACAGCTGGATTGCTTTAATATTGCCCGTTATTTTGGTTGCTGTAAGCTAGCAGCAGAATAGAGTTTAAAAAAATGGATAGATGACCCTTAGCATCTTCAAACATCTCTGCCTCCTGTCGTTTCTAGTCCAAACAACATGGCTGGTCTCACCACAGTCTTGTACACCTTTCCTTTCATTTGTGCTGAAACTCTTCTGTCACACATCACACCTGACACTTTTCTCCACCCATTCCAACCTGCTTGCACTCTCCTCTTCACTTCTTTTCCACACTCTCCATTACTCTGTACTGTTGACCCTAAATACTTAAACTCCTCCACCTTCTTTATCTCTTCTCCCTGTAACCTCATTCTTCCACTCTGGTTCCTCTCATTCACACACATGTACTCTGTCTTACTGCGGCTAACCTTCATTCCTCTCCTTTCCAGGGCAAACCTCCACCTCTCTAACTCCACCTCCACCTGTTCTCTGCTCTCACTACAAATCACAATATCATCTGCAAACATCATAGTCCATGGTGATTCCTGTCTAACCTCATCCGTCAGTCTGTCCATCACCATTGCAAACAGGAAGGGGCTCAGAGCTGATCCCTGATGTAATCCCACCTCCACCTTGAACTCCTCTGTCACCCCTACAGCACACCTCACCACTGTCTTACAGCCCTCATACATGTCCTGCACTGCTCGGACATACTTCTCTGTCACTCCATTTTATTGTATTTTATATACGTTTACATTAAGGAACCCAATGAATGACAAGTTATTAAATCTTAGAGAAACCATGCCTAATGACACCAGTTTGTGACTTTTCCCACATGGAAAAATAAAATATTGTACCGCTGCTACTGCAAAATAAAAAATGCCTTTTCAGAGCATCCCCACTTTGGAGAGTCTGACCACCTGTCTTGACCTCAGTTGACCTGAGCTGGACCACCACCAAACCCATCATGAAAAAAACACAGCAAAGGCTTCATCAGGCTGCTCAGCAAGGCAGGACTGCAACAAACTCCCTCTCACCCTGTCCTACAGAGGGCTAAGCAAATATTTGAACTTTTCTCTGATCCCAGTAAGGACGTGAGCTCCAAACTAGGGCTGCCACAATTAGTCGACTAATCGACTATTAAAATAGCCAACGACTAGTTTGATAGTCAAGGTTTTTTTGTGTTTGTTTTTTCCTTGTTTTGATCTTAAAACGACAGTTCAGGCTTTCTAATGCCGGGTCTGCCATTCTCTTTGACACACATGAGCAGCAGTGCTAAGCCGGTCAGCAGTGATGTCACAGGAAGTTCTGGGTGTCATAACAACACACTAACGGAGCTGGAAAGTGTGGGAAACATAAGAAAAATAAAAGAGGAAAAAGTGTCCAATTTTTCCAATTTCCAACTCCTGTAGAATTCGTGTTCTATGGGAGCAATAAGGCGATCCATGATCACCTGAAGATGAAGCATGTTGTGACTGAGTTTGATCACACTGAACAGAGAGCTTCATGTAGCTAAGCTAACATCGGTGCTAACACAGCAAGCTCTGTTATGGCAGTTTTCCGGGTTCAAATGGATCGTGTGCGGCTATCGTTACTGCTCTATTTGGAGATGAACCAGACGATCTGCAGCAGATCCGTGTCTACAGTACCTCTCTGTCTGCATAGTGAATGTTTCATAATCCACCCTCTTCTAACCAAACACCGCAAGGACAGCGCGTATGATGAGTTTACACTGAAAATGAACTGTTCATCCAAGGAGTCATTCATATTCCGTGGCGCAATCACGTTGTTCGGTTCGAAGATTAGATTTTGAAACGTTCACCGCGCAGACAGAGAGGCTGTGTGTCGGTAGGGGTCTGCAGCAGAGTTATGGAGCGATTTGAAAACTAGAGTCCCAGAAGTGAAGTAGCTCACCTGAAAGTCCAGAGCTAAGTTGAAAAGTGTAGCATTAAATTAGCTGCATTAGGCTACAATTAAATGGAATGTATAGTCACAAAAATGGAAAAGCTAACAGCAAAGCAACCACAACTTTAAGAAGTAGCACAAATTAATAGGTTCTCTCCGCCAAAAATGAAAAATATGACGTAATTTCGATCTGCAGTGGAAGTAGGTAGTGAAAGAATGAAAGTACTGCTGTACATTCTAACATCCCCTGCTTTTCTACCTTTTTAAAAATACACATTCCCCACTTTTTAAAGATGCAATGTATCAAAGCTCTTTGTTTATCTGGATATCCTCAGGGTTTTTTATGTATAGGAATATCTTGAGTTCAAAGACGTCATTAGTGTTTTGCTTTTATAAATGGGCCTCAGTGACCAAATATTGTGAGTGTGTTTATATCTGCACATACCTTTTGAAATACTTGATACATGTTTAATGAAATATATTTTTTAAAGCTTTAAAAAATAATTTCAGGCTTTTATTTAGTTTTCTGTGATTCAGATTGCCTCATTTGATTTAAGTCTTGTTTTAATACCAGAAACAAATGAAGGAGAAAAGCTGCATGATTCATTAAAGGATTAATAAACTACTGTCTTTATTTTTAGTTTGCATAGAGCTTAAACACTTGATGATGGTTAAGATGTGGGTTTTACATCCAGTCGCTGCACAAACCAATAAGTCGACTAATCGAAAAAAAAAAAAAAAAATAGTCGACTATTGAAATGATCGTTTGTGGCAGCCCTACTACAAATACAGCTAATGCTTCATTTAAGCCTTCAGATTTACTAAATGCGTTCTGTTATCGTACTTCAAACACATTTGGCCATATTTGACAGTGTGGCTCACAACATAAAACTATAATGTTAATAAAATATTCCACAAAATGGAGTGAAAGTGAGATTATTGAAACAAACAAAAAAGACTCCTGAAAATCAAGACCAACAGTTAGGAGCAAAAATCAACTCAAATTGGAGACCAAATTCCTGTCCATACAAATGTTTATCAGCAGACAGCACAAAAGGTCATGCCAGTGTAGTAAGTTAGGAAAATCTACAGTTGTTCAATTAAAACAGTTTGGACTCAGAAATGTGTTGATATGACTTTATTTGCAGATACATAAAATGCAATCACATGGATTACAGTAACAAATACAACTGAAATATATCTGTGCAGGAGAGAAGGCTAAGACCCACACAGGTCTTATATAACCACCTCCCCCAAAACATAGTCATGCAACAGAAACAGACATGACAACCAAAAAATTTAGCATTTTACCCAAGTCACACTTTTTGAAATAGTTTGTAAGAGCAAGCTTACTTTTAATTGTTTTTTTTTTTTTTATTTCCCTATAGATTTAAGAGTATAGTTTAAATTATTCCAAAGCTTTGGCCCTCTGTACTTTACTGTATTTTCATTGATGGTAGTTTTAGAGAAAGGAAGATATAAATCATCACAGTGTTCTTGTTGGATAAACATTAATATTTAAAGAATACATAAAAAAAATCAGCAAACAATGTTGTTAAAATATGTGATATATACTTGAACATATAGTGACACAGATACAATATGCATTTATATTGAATATTGTTAATATTATATTTTTTTTTAATAAAGGAATTGAAGGGACAATCTATTTGAATAACAAAAATAC
Organism: Oryzias melastigma; assembly: GCF_002922805.2. Lineage (NCBI taxonomy): Eukaryota > Metazoa > Chordata > Actinopteri > Beloniformes > Adrianichthyidae > Oryzias > Oryzias melastigma. The sequence goes on along the minus strand of NC_050520.1, from coordinate 32,278,527 downwards.
GTAATAATACTTTTGTAATAATAATAATAACTTATTCAGATATTTTGTACATGTATTGCCCCAGCATTACCACAATGTTATAGTCATTGATCATTCAAATCAAAATCACTGTTCTTGTTGACCATTAAAATATGAAATACAGTGTTTAGATGGGATTTATTGTTGCGGGAAACCAAACAGCTTTTGAACATGTCAGGCATTATGCCATTATTCTCAGATAATTTTAAGTCATTCGGGTGACTGAGTATATACAGTACATTCCAAATGAAATTAGTTCTCTAGGATTTAGGCTTCCTTACAAACCAAAGCACAAAGTCTGAAGGTCAATGATAAATTTTCACTATCTAGTCAATAGTTTGAAGAATTTACGATTGACATGTAGGCTTCTCCCACTTTCTGTCATGTCTGTTCTTCTGCTCTAAATCATTCTAAAACACTAAAATCAGAGCAAGTCCAAAATAACATAAAATAGCTCAGGAACCCTAAGAGGAAAGCAACAACCAAGAGTTCAGAATCCCAAACAGACAGCAGAGTTCTGAAGAAGATCTGAAAGATCTTCTCTATGACCAAAGTTGGTGTGGAACTTCCCACTGACGGCTTTTATTGTTGTTCACTAATGTTTCTCCTTAATGTCCACAGAGAGGAGGAGTGTCTCGGGCCGCGGCCTGCAGAGACACCCAGAGCTGGTGAGTCAGAGCCTGATCTTCTGTTGATGGATTCTTCGGAAAAAATCTGCTGTTGTTGTGTTGAACACTCATGAAGGAGCTTTATTTCTCTGCTCTTTCAGCAGATGTTGGTGTGCGGGAGATTTTCGGAGAGCATCAAATCAGTCTGAGGAGCAGAAGTGAACATGTGCTTGAAGGAACTGAAGAAGCAGGGGGAGAAATTCTCCTCAACAGGGTCTACACTGAGCTCTACATCACAGAGGAACTAAGACAAGAGGGTCACACCCTACATGAGGTGATGCAGCTAGAGACAACCAAGAACAGCAAGCTCCATGACACTGCAATCAAGAACCCAGACATTTTCAAAGTCTTCACTGACCAACACAGATCCATCAGAGTGGTTCTGACCAGTGGAGTTGCTGGAGCTGGAAAAAGCTTCTCAGTGCAGAAGTTCATTCTGGACTGGGCTGAGGGTTTGGAGAACCAAGACATCAGTGCTGTGGTTCCTCTTTCATTCAAAGAGCTGAACTTGATCAGAGATGAGGAGCACAGTCTTCTCACTCTGATCCAGCTTTTCCATCCAACACTCCAGAAGATCACTGCAGAGCAGCTGTCTGCCTGTAAACTTCTGTTCATCTTTGATGGTCTGGATGAAAGCAGACTTATTCTGGATTTCAACAACAGTCAGGTGGTGTCTGATGTCACACAGAAGTCTTCAGTCAATGTGCTGCTCACTAACCTCATTCAGGGACATCTGCTGCCCTCAGCTTTGGTCTGGATCACTTCCAGACCTGTAGCAGCCAATCAGATCCCTCCATCATGTGTGGACAGACTGACAGAAGTACGAGGCTTCAATGATGCTCAGAAGGAGGAGTACTTCAGGAGAAGATTCCCAGATGACGAGCTGTCCAGCAGAATAATCTCCCACATCAAGAGCTCCATGTCCCTCTACATCATGTGTGAAGTTCCAGTGTTCTGCTGGATCACTGCTGTGGTTCTGGAGAACCTGCTAACCACAGAGCAGGGAGGAGAGCTGCCCACCACCCTGACTGACATGTACTCACACTTCCTGATGGTACAGACAAAGAGGAAAAAGAACAAGTACCAGCAGGAACATCAGACAAGTTCACAAGAGCTGACAGAGACTGACAGGGAAGTTCTTCTGAAGCTGGGGAGGCTGGCATTTGAACATCTGGAGAAAGGAAACACCATGTTCTACCAAGAAGACCTGCAGCAGTGTGGTCTGGATGTCACAGAGGCCTCAGTGTACTCTGGGGTTTGTACTGAGATCTTCAGAAGAGAGTGCGAGACCTTCCAGAAACCGGTCTACAGCTTTGTTCATCTGAGTGTTCAGGAGTTTCTGGCTGCAGTCTACATGTTCCACTGTTACTCCAACAGAAAGACAAATGTAATAGATGACTTCCTGAATTGCAACACAGACAACCCATCCCTGGATAAGTTTCTGAGTAGAGCCATAAAGAAATCCCTACAGAGTCAAACTGGACACTTGGACCTGTTTGTTCGCTTCCTTCATGGCCTTTCAATGGAGTCCAACCAGAGACACTTAGGAGGTCTGCTGGATCATACAGAGAGAAATCCAGGAACCATCCAGAGAACCATCAAAAACCTGAAGGAAACAAATACCAAAGGAGTCTGTCCTGACAGAAGCATCAATATTTATCACTGCCTGATGGAGATGAAGGACCTCTCAGTTCATCAGGAGATTCAAAAGTCCCTGAAGTCAGAAAACAAATCAAAGAAGAAACTCTCAGGGATCCACTGCTCAGCTCTGGCCTACACTCTGCAGATGTCAGGGGAGGTTCTGGATGAGCTGGACCTGAACCAGTACAAGACATCAGATGAGGGCAAACGGAGACTGATCCCAGCTGTAAGGAACTGCAGAAAGATCAAGTGAGTCCTGAAGTGACTGTTATGATAAATCAGATCAGTGTTCCGTTCTTCATCATCTATATTGTAGCATCTGTGGTCACAAGTTTAAGTCCAACACAAGTATTAGAAGAATAAATACAAAAAAAAATTAGATTTAATTTCTGTAATCAAGTGAAACTCTCTAGACCTTCCTGATTCTGAAAAAAAGCTAACTGCCCCTAATTCTTTTCAATGATGGTTCCACTTAAGGCTGCAGCTATAGACTACTTTAGTTATCACCTATTCTGTTCAGTTTTCCATTTGAACTTCTATCTAATTAGAGTACAAATGATGAAAGGTTTCAAAATGATTGGAAATAAAAACATGATAAACAGCACATGTCTGCAGTAATTCATAAAAATTTGCCACTTAATTGTGGGTGGGACTGCTGGAGCTACTCTGCGCCCCTAACCTACCTGTGGAAGATGGTCTGCCCAGCGTATTTTCTCTTTCACAAGCTCTTTTTCAAACTGCATTTTCTGTCTGCTCCTGATTCCCAATGATTTGAGTGAAGAAATACTCATATGCAAATTTGAGCGTAACTTTCTTAACATGTGTCCTCCATCCAAAATACCTCAAGAACACAAAACACTCAAGACATAATTTTCTTCAGAATAGGTCTTTAAAGAAACAAACTTCTCCTTTTGAACACACAACTAAAGCCTGTATGTTGAATCACATGTTTCAGATGGAATGAATTAGTTAAGGAACCTGTGAGGCAGAAATGACAGGGGAACCTGAAGGAGATTTTTTCCTTCACTCTGAAACTCTTGTAGCTCTGGTCCACCTTCCCTCCTCCAGCTGCAGATGAACAACAAAGATGAAGGTCTGAGAGAGACCGATGAGGAGGACTGGTTCATAATGAAGATGAAGTTTTGATGATGAAATACGTCCAAGTGAAACTTCATCACAGATGACCTTTTTCCGTCTTTTTTTTTCCTTACAGATTTCAAGAACAAAGCGGACTCTCAGAGACTGACTATGAAATTCTGGCCTCAGCACTTAAGTCCAACCCATCCTACCTGACAGAATTGGACCTGAGTCATAATGAGATGGAAGATTCGTCCATGAAGATTCTGTGTTCTGGACTGGAGAGTCCAAACTGCAGACTCCGAATTCTGAGGTCAGAACATTGAAGCTACTGTTTGGTTCATTTCTACATTTATAGTTATTGACTGAACTTAAAAAGTTTGGACCTTAAGATTTTCTGGAAATTCTACATCTTTGATTCTTTGAAGAAAACGGTTCAGTAGCTTTTCTTTTAAACAAAGATTTTTCCACAACAGAAGGTTCAGCTTTTGAAACATTGTACATGAGGAAACATGAACAAATATACACAAGTATAAGTGAAGACTAAAAGTGATTACCAGGGAAAGCAAAGTTTTGGGGAAGAGAAATAAAAAAAGAGTTGAGTAAACAAGAAGAGGCAGATCTGCAGCTGACATTAAAGAGACTCACACTCCCCAGTCAGGACATGGCTTCTCCACCTTGCTTCATACAGAGACAAAAGCAGCAGTCCACAAAAGCTTCTGGTCCAGCTGAACAGAGACGCAGCTCTTCCTATCAGCCGTCATGCTGGTTCTGCCCACTCACACCACATTCTCTTATAGAAAGGTTTTTCTGAGAACATTTGCAGGATTCTGACACATTTTGTCACTCTTAATCCTATGCTGAACTCCTGCACAGCATTTGCAGCAGGATTACAGACTCTTTCATTTGTGGCCTTTGGGAGATTGGGGCCCCATACATCTGCCTACCTTTGTTTGATGCTTCCATCTGGTTCAGTTCAGAAGAACTGAAGAACGAAAAACATGAACCTTGTCTAAACTTAACTTTTTGTTTTGGGTCCAGGTTGCAGTACTGCAGATTGTCAAAGATCAGTTGTGCTGTTCTGGTCTCAGCTCTGAAGTCCAACCCGTTCCACCTGACAGACCTGGACCTGAGATACAACAACCTCCAGTCTTCAGATGTTCAGCATCTCCAGGACCTGGTTGAGAGTCCAACCTTGAAACTTCAGACTTTGATGTAAATAGAGGGTGGGAGTTGGTCCAGCTGCTTCCAGATGTTTTGTCTTAAAGTTAGTCTTTCCTGACTGTCTTGTTAAGCTGCAGCTTCTCTGTGAAGCTCAGAGGAAAAGGAAAACAGGCTTTAGGACAACAATTAGCATATCAGAACCACAGAAGATCCAACAGGTGAAGATGACAGGAAGCTGCTGCTCTGAACAGAACTGAAGCTACTGCTGCTCTTTCTGCTGCTGTGCTGAATCACTGACTGACAGACTGGAATCAGAACTCACACATTCACCTCTGCTTTCTCTTTACAGGTGGGAGAAATAGGGCTGGTGAGCCTGATGCTCCTCCTAGTGGAGCTGAGAGGAGCAGCAGCAGCTGGTCTGCAGAAATGTTTTGACTGGATTGTGTTCCTGGGAGTTGGAGAGCAGAGTGATGGAGAAATCAGAGGAAGTAGAGATGAATGCCAGACTGGCTCAGTTCTACCATCTGACTAAGCATCAAGTGTACAGTTGTTGGGCTACAGCTCTTCTGGTGGACTGATGGAGAACTGCACTTTATCTTCTCATTTCTAACTTGGACTGTAGAGAAGTCTTCTGCTACTCTTCTCTAATGTATTTGGAACTTCACTTAACGTTGTGTTTCAAAATCCAGATGATTATTTTATGAGATTTAGTAAGAATTTTGAATGTTTTATTTTAATTTATCTTTTTTTTCGGTCATTTTTTAAACAAGTTTTCTTCATAACCTTGAAAACTTGGATGATGACTTTCCAGCATTATTGTGCTAAAATTCTCCCATGAGTCAGTGGTGTTTGTTGTAGAGCTGAGCAGAGGAAAAAAAAAATTCTGCTCCTTGTGTGGAAACACAAGCTGGATTCAGATGATCAGCAGCTCCAGGATTTGAAGAAAAAAAAGACACGGAGACAATCAGAAACCAGATGGCCAACAAAGAAATCAGTTCTGAGAAACTTTGATTGGAATGTGAATAATAACGTTTTCTACTGGTTGAAAGTTGAACTTCCATAACTCAATATTCTTTCATACATCATGGGGTAATTCTCATCATTTTGACATTTCACTATTAGATGTGTGTTTGTTTGTGACTGGATCAATTATTGATTACACAGAGCATTTCTGCTTTAGATAGATACAGTATGTGTGTAGGTCACAGAAAAAAGACAGTTAGAAGTTGGATCTTGTTTCTGTGATAGAAAAAGACATTTGAATCAGAATTCTAGATTATAATATTCCAATTATGGATTTGAGATTATTCAACCTTGATCTCTGTTTCTCCAGAAACATTCATTGATGAGCAAAAGCACAAAGGTCAGTTTAGAAAACTCCAAGATGGTCATGGGACAATAATGTTACAATAGTATTGACATGGACAAATTTTATGGTCACATGACTCACTAGTTTGTTAAAGTCCTCAGTTTTCAGCTCTGTTCATATTGACATGGTGGGTAGACATTACATCAAACCAAACATTTCAAAAAGTAGCCAAAAAGTGAGTCAGCACATTTTAGTTGTTCAAACAAAATGTAAAACTATTTTAAAGCTTTCAATCAAAATACCATACCCAATTTTAATCTTAAAAACATAACAATTATTCATTTCATTTTTAATCTCTATTGTTAAGTTTGTTCATTTTATGAAAATAAATACTGGTGTTATTTTAAAGTTCTCTTAATGGTTTATAAATGTTTTTATGGTCTTGGGCCTTCTTATCTCAATGAGCTTTTTTTAAAGTATGAACTCTCATGGACCCTGAGGTCTTCCGGCACTGGCGGTGCCTGTTCTCTTTGGGGCGGCTGGGGCCCAGCTCTGTAGAGCGGTCCCTGCGCTACCCGTGCTGGGCGGGCGCAGCGGCGATGCCCCCCATGGTCAGGCTGGATCTTGAATAAGTGGATTCTCGTAATATCGTTTCTACACAGTAGGACGAGTAGTACCAAGCCAGAGTTTTTACTCTTTATTCACTTTTATTGACAAGGGTCCTATTGGGGGAACTTGGGGGGTGGGGGGAGGAACTGGGGGAGAGAAGGATGCTCGTTTTGTGTCTTTGTGTAAATTTGTTTTTAAACACTCTGTGTTTTTTGTGTCTTTAATATGTATTTTATTTGCTTTTATATTAAGCCCCTTGTGTTTCGGCCGAAGAAAAGGCGCTATGCAAATAAATAAAGTTTGAAGTTTATAACAAGCCACCTAGTGATTAACTTATTGAGACGCCGCAAAGGGAGATGATTGACAAGGTCTCCAGCCAATCAGGACACAGAACAGGGTGGACTGTTTGAAAAAACGCTGCAGCACAATTGCTCGGCAAGAATCAGCGAGAAGCGAAAGGTGAACTGAGATGTAGAAAGAAAACGCAAAATTCTGTTCAATTTAACAGAGATTTTGGGGGTTCAGATAAGTAGAAGGGAGAATAAAAACGTTTTATGTGAGTCTTGATCCGTGAGGCCAGATGGAAAAAAATCATGCCTTTCTGATATGTTCAGCGGGCCGGACCAAATGTGGGGGCGGACCGCATGAGTCCCGCGGGCCGGAGTTTGCCCATGTCTGGTTTAGTAAATAAAATAAATGGCATGATCCCTGGGTTGTTCCGCGCCCCCCCCTGCCATTGCACCACGCCATACCACTCGAGAAACACTGCTATAAATCAACAAATACATAAACATATATAACATTATTAAATAAGGAATTTAGTAGTAAATGTAATTTTTCTGTTTATTCAATCTTCTATATGTGGATTACTCAGTCTGTTATTTATCAGTAACGGGGGTGGGAGGTGTGAAAGGGATTGGGGGCTGCATGTGGGTCTGGGTGAGGGAGGGCATTTTGTGTTTTTTTTGTATCTTAATCTTTTTATTGTTGTGCTTGTTTTTGTTTTATTTACGTGTGAAGAACTTTTTGTTATATTTTGTATGAAAAGTGCTATAAAGTTTGACTGAATGATTCAGATTTACATATCCTTATTAACACAGCTCAGTTATGCGACCAATTTGGTCGCATTTGCTACTAGATTTTTCATTAGTGGGTCTAAAAAAAATTCTTGGTCGCACCGGTGCACCCAGTTGATGTGCGATGAGAAAAACAGACACACATAATCCCCGCGACTTCAAAAGTCTCACTCATGTTTGTGTGTGCAGGTGTAACAACCTCCAGTAAGAATGATTATTATTTTATTAGAATGTGCATCTGAAGGAGCTTCCACACCGCCCGCGTCAGCGCGCATTCAAGCAACACTTTCAGACTCGTTCAGTTTGGGTCTGTGTACACACCCTGTGCACGCGCGCCCGACGCTGGTGGCAGGTGGAACAAATGATAAAGTCTGGATTTTTAGCTCAGTGTTTAGGATATATTCTTGATTCAAGCAACTGGATGAGGGTAATTCCAGCGGATACTGAAGAGGAGTAAACGAGCCTCGCGCTGATAGCAGATCTGTGCAGTTATGGAGTGTTTGCGTAATTGCGGTTTATCAGCGGATTCTGCTGGGGAGAAAAGCAGCTTCATGCTGCAGTCCTCTCATTATGAGCGTCTATGTTAGTAATATTGTGTATATCGGAGCAAAAAGCAGGAAAGACAAGCCGCTTTTTTATGCGTCAGAATCAGCTGATTCACAGCGATTGAACTGTAGAAGATGTATGGCAAGCCAAAAAAAACATTTATTCACTGCAACACTTTTGGTGTTTTAGGGTTAACTACAGTGGCGCTGAAGGTTACATCATATAAACAAATTCATCAATGCAAAACATTATAAAGATCTCAATGAAAATTAAAAACAAAAATCAAATAATAAAAACATCAAGTTTTAGAAATCAAAACAAAATTACAAAAAAAAAAACAATTCTAAAAAAGGAAAAGGGAAATGTTTCAAAAATCAAAAGTACATTTCAAAAATCAAAATGAATGTCTCTGTACTGATCACAAAACATTTAAAGTTTTTTTCTTTTTTAAGTTTCAGTTTTGTGAAGCATTTTAAAGTCCAACTTCAACTATATTTCATCTGTTTTTAATGCATTTTAAAGTAATATTTTCATTATGATTCAGTTGTTTCAAGCCAAAATAAAAAAAAAAAAGTTGTTTTCTAGGATCCAGTTTCTGCAGAGCGGCAGAAGCTCATTAGAAATTCACCTTAGAGTTGTGGGCGGGGCTGTTGGTGTGAAGTAACCCCACTGTTATCTCATGAAATCTTTATTTACTCTCTCTCTCACTAGCTTACAGTCCCTCACAACCCGAAGCTAACATTACAGTGTAACATAACCAGTGAGCACTATCAGAGCTATCCAAATGTACAGTTTTGATCCAGATTCCAGCTCCTACCAGGAAAACAAAGATGTTCATGGATCTATTTGTCTGTGTGGAAACTTCGGAATGGAGCAGAGCATGAAGACTTTGGCTCATTTCACTCGCTGTCACAAATTTAAGATTTTTTCAAACTGCGCATTTTTATTAATTTATACCATATAAACTTAGTAGTTTATCATTATTATATCAAGTCTTAATGCAAATATTGACAGCAATTAAAAAGGAAACGGACCATGTAAAAGTGCTGTTAAATGCAGTGGCGGGCCGTGCATTTCACACCTAGGCCTTCAGTAGTGCTCCATCTGAATCAACCCAACCCTCATTAACTATTTTATGGCGATAAAACGTCTACTGCAGGTACAACTGCGACACACATAAAAAAGCATAAAAAATAACCTGATAAAATTGCAATAATATTTAGGTATATGCAAATTTTTACTCACCAAAAATCCGGATTATTTGTACACAAAATCCATCCTTTCTATCCTCAAGAAGATTTCAATCACTCTGTCGAGCAGATTATCCGTGCGTTTTAGTTCCATCAAGAAGTCCTTTTTTATCGCCATGGAAGCTAATGCTGAAAGTCGAGCCTGCCCTGACGTATTTCTGGCATAAGTTTTAATTCGCTTCAGGGCTGAGAATGTCCGTTCAACAGAAGCAGTGGACACGGGGATGGTCACCGCCAAACACACAAATGTGTACAGCTGCCCCATGCTCTCTTTCAGATTTTTCTGCTGAAGGAAGTCGAAGAGATCAGAGGGAGATTTTCCTGCAAAATCATCCATGGCATACATGACAGTCAGTTCTGTTCTCAGCTGAGGCAGATCGAAAAGTGTTCCGTGGCTCTGTGATAAGCTGGAAAAAACTGCATGTGGGAAATTTCTCTGGTATTCCCGAAACTTCTGGGGGTCGAGGAGGGTGACAAAGACCGGTTTTTCGTGGTCTTGAAATCTGGTCTGTGTCTGGCAAATAATATTGTCCAGAATCCTGCCGTGGAGTTGGCGGTAGTGCGCGCAAGGATCTTGCGGTGGACCTCTTCGTGCGCTCGGAGCGCCCATGGTGCGTTCAGTGGCCTCGTAGATTTCCTGGTATCGGCTTCTCTCTTGCTCAACGGTGTCACAGAACTCCTTTACCCTTGCCAGACAAAACTGTACATCCAGTTTTTTGTTCTGTAATATTGAAAAGAGCACATCAGAGTACTCGAAAATGCCATTAAATGTGTGAAGCAAAAAACAAAACTCAAAATCATCCAAACGTGCGTTAAATCCATCAGCACAGCGCACAGAGTCCTCATCATACTCGTCATGATGCTCCAGAATGTGATGAAACAGTTCCTTTAGAGCATCTCTCTTCTCAAAGACTGTATTGACCACTCTGGATGTGTACTGCCATCGTGTTGGTGCCACGCGAGGGAGACGTCGCTGGCAGATTTCATCCAGTAGTTGCGTGCGTCGAGGCGATCTTGAAAAAAATGCGACGAGGCCATTGAGGTGGGCGAAAAAGATCTTGCATTCTTTAAGCTTTGAGGCCCCCTGAGTCAGTACTAAATTGAGCCGATGTGCATAGCAGTGTATGAATAAAGCCAAAGGTGCTCTCTCCTTAACTTTAGCCTGCACCCCATTCAATCCAGAAGACATGACCGCTGCGCCGTCAAAACACTGTGCCACAACTTTCCCCAGACATTCGTTTTCCACCAAAAACCGGATAATGAGATCTGCAATGTCATCGGCTCGCTTCCCACTGGTGACATCTTCAAATCGGACAAACCGCTCCTTGACACCTGTGTCCGTTACATAACGCAGAACCAGGGCGAGCTGCGCTGCGTTACTCGCGTCTGTCGTCTCATCCACCATAACAGAGACAAACAGAGCTTTGTTAACTTCCCTTCTGATCTCCTCCTCCATCACTTCAGCAACAGCACTGATCAGGTCGTTCTGTATTTTGCCCGACGTCCCACTAAACACTTTATTAGTGGACAGGTGGTAATGTAAATCCGGGTCGCTCTCAGCGATGAGAGAAAGAAGCTCCACGTAGTTTCCTCTGTTTGTGGACCCAGCGCTTTCATCGTGCCCCCGAAATGAAAGTTCCTGCTTGCCCAAAAAAATGACACAGTCTAACAGTTTTTTCAAGATTTCCCTGTTTTTCTTCACCTTTTCGTTATGGAGCTCCGTTTCCCTGCGCACTTGCTCGCTCAGCTGTAGATCCACTCTGGTTTCCCCAAAAGTTTTGGAGAGCACCGTTGCTTGTAAATGTCCGGCGGTGCTTTGATGCCTCGCTGCTGCCTTGGTAAGGCAAGACAAATTCACAAATCCAGTGTGGCTCCAAACACCATGCCGATCAGAGGCAAATAACAAGCACTCCCAGCAATACAATTTAGAGCGTTCCTCGGTGCCTGTGAGCCAAGAGTACCGCTCGTAGTTAGTGGACTGAAAGTGGCGGACAAATCCTTTTCCCGGTTGTGACAAGCTTGCTAGCTTCGGAGTTGCCCGACCCCGCTTAACAATGTCCAGCTTTTCTTGAAAAGTCCGTCTTGAAAACGGCTTTGACAGTAAGTCTGCAACCAAATCCATTTCTTCTCCTCCTTCAGCCATTGTGGATTGACAAACCAGCTATTAAATTCGATATATTTGCCTGTGCAGGTCGCTACAGATTCAGTTTACCAGGTCTGCCTAGTACACTCTCCGATTATCCAATCACAGCGCGTGAAAATCCTGACGTTTCCGTGGGCCTGCTAGCTGGCCTATCACGTGGTCTCCTCCAGATCTGATTGGTTGAAGCAACAGTTTGGTGGACCATTATTTTATGCTACAGGGCCCGCAAAACTGATTGTGAAGGCCTTCAGGCAGATTTCTTTGACCCTAGCAACAAATGGTGCTGCAATGTGATTGGTTAATGCTTAAATAGGAAAATACACGTCTGGAAGCAGCGCAACCAGGGAGACAGCAATGAAAGGACGAAGACAGAGCATTTGGAATTATAGAATACGTATTCACGGAAATAAATAATTAATATCAGTCTGTGATTCAGATATTTTTAGGCCAGCAGAGAAGGCCTTGCAGGCCCTGACGGCCCGCCACTGGTTAAATGTAATGTGGTTGGGAAGGTCGGTGCACCAAACTTTTGTGCTGGTGCAGCCAAGAAAAAAAGTTAGGCACAACCAGTACAATAAGTTAGTCTAGAGCTCTGTAATACTGTTATATTTTAACAATTAAACAGAAAAGGAGACTTAGGTCCAATTTGAATTCTTCCCTACCCCTCAATTTGAAGTGGCATTTTTTAGTGCAAGTGTGTCCATAATTTTTTTTTTTTTATATCCGACCCTCCAAGAGGAGGGAGATAAAGTCCTCCATTGCAAGGATATTATTTTCTTCACGTGGGTGTGTTCTGAACCAAAGAAGTTTACATTTCAATGTAAGCAATGACTTTTTGATGTAGCTTGACTTTTTTAAAGCTATAAAACTGCTGTTGTTATGTATATTCAAGCACTGGAAGCTCCGCACTAACGGCGATTATTGGTGACCTCATCGAATGACAGTGTTGCCCGAAATATGAGACACCATTGTTACATAACTCTCCGTTTGGAGGGCTAAATGAAGGGGAAGAGAGAATTGAAGAATTTGGATTGAGCCTTAAAGTGTATCGTTTTTAACCTCATCAATGGGCTCTTCTAGACATGACTTCTCTTGCACATTTTTTACTGCTAGACTCTTGGCAGAGCTTCCGTTTCCAGAGTTGAGCCAAATTTGATTTGGGGAAGAAGCAGCTGAGACCTTCAGTGTGACCTTAAGATGATTGTTAGTAAGTCTGGACCTGGACTTATTCAAGTTTAAGAAGAGTTTTTCGCAGTTTGTGCTTCCAATTTTTAATCTATGTTGTTTATTTTAAAAGTTTGATCTTTAAATCAGTAAGGGAGAAACCAAATTCATGAACTGTTTTAAGATTCTGTCTCTCTTATTACTTTCTGCACATGTTATGCCTATCTTAGAGTAGCCAGTCACCCACTCCTATGTTTATATTGTTGAATTCAAATTGCAGTTAATAAAATAACTGGCACTGTTCATTGGAGATTGAAACAACCGTTGAATTACCATATGAAATGTACTCAAGTTAATTTGGGGATGTCAGGTTTCCTGCTCTAAATTTTTCCCTACTTCAAGATCGGTCAATGTCACGGCCCAAAGAGCAAAATACCCCATTGTGATCGTTATGTTCATTAGCTCCACACACAACACAGAAATGCTGCATTCACATCGAATGCGATTTGTGCGGCAAAAGCGCCCAGTTCCAATGTTAAGTCAATGACACAGACCCTTATTGAGGCAATCTGAAGTCCCGCAGTGCGAATTGAGCGACAAGCACGACGGGAAGGACTGGCAACACCGTGATTTGAGTGGTGCAGCACGAATTAGGAAACCCAGCCAGAGCAAGAATATTTCAAGTTTGACAGGTCACCACGTCGCATCTGCCAAAGAGACATTTTGGGCATTTGATGATTTTCAGTGACTCAATCAGCAGGTGGTTATCCAATGAGCGTTTTTGTCCTGAACTTCTATTTCCTTAACCCGCTGGGACTGTGGGGTGGCAGTGCTCATCCAGCTACTGTTGGGTGAAGGCGGAAATACACCCTGGATAGATCGCCGGTCTGTCAGACCCGCAACGTCTCTCTGACTGCAGCCAACCACACGGAATCCGAAGGAGCTTGCTCTCTCTATTCGCCAGCAGACAAAGAGCTGCTGCAAGGTGTGGAGGCTGCCTGCTCGGGCCTCCTGAACTTTGGGATATTTTTTTTTCTTATTTTCATCAAGGCAATAAAAAAAAATGCTTGTTTTGGTTGAATTCTGTTTGGACATAGAAACACTGCCGAAGCGGCTGTAATACAAAACAAAGCCTCCGGAAGGAGACAGAAGTCCCCGGTAACTGAAAAGTATTTGAATAATAGGGACTCGATTACCAACTTTACTGTAGAACTCTTTAAATAAATACACCTGATCTCTCAGCATCATCCATGTCTTCCATACATTCTGAGATGTACACAGACAACGCTCAACATAGCGCTTCAGCTAAAAAAATTGCCTGGTTGCTCTTCCTACATGTGGTGGCTGCTTCAAGCTTCCACTCAACCTCAAGGCAACGGCACCTGGATGAGTGAGAAGCTTCAATGGCTGATTACAGAACCTTCAGTGATAAAATGCTTCCACCAGATGGCAGCTTTCACCTTCTCCATCAGGTTTAGATTATGTTGAATTGAGCTCATATTGTCTGTGTGAAGTGAAGAGTATTAGTGAAGATCTAGGAGGTTAAATGTTGCCCTTCAACTCTCTCATGATAATCCCCATTGGAATGAAAGTTATCTCTGGTCACTTCAGCCGCTCTAAGACCCACTCAAACTCTGATTGCAGATTCAAGTTTGGGACTTAAAGCAGTTTTCTGGAGACTAAAGATAAAAACAAATTGGCTATTTCAGGCACCTGTGACCTCTTCAAGGAGAACTCAGGAAGGGAACCAGGCATCCAGGAGAAGTCGCAGCCTACTTTCTATCAAACACCAATAAAAATAAAATAAAAAATAATAAAAAAAAACAACCAAAATCATGGCTGACTATTGACTTCCTGATTTCAGCATCTAACAGTTAGGGCCTGTTAACTCCAGCGACTTTGTAAAAAGAGTAAACATTAATGAAGATGTTAGAAGATGAAGACGGCATAATCTTCAAACATCTTTGTTAAACTTTCTTTAAATACTAATCAATCTATTAACTTATATCTGAAACAGTTTTGATATATCTGAGTTTTGCATTGTAACTAGGGGTGTCAAATTATAGTGTTTATTGCAAAAAATGTTTTACAAGAAAATTAGCTCGTTATTAATTTTTTAATTGTATTAATCTCATGTTTATTCTACTACTGTCTTGTTCTCAAATATAAAAAAACAAGGGTCCTAAAGTTTATTGCATGAAAATTTTATTTGAACTCTGCTTACATGGCTCGTTGTCAGTGCATGTCTTAGTGAAAAGATGTTTTTGAATCAAAGTATTCAGTTATGAATGCATCGCCTCCTCTGTGTTTCCCCCAGGAGGCAGTGGGAGTAAAGCAGCTGGAATTTAGAGGAAGCGTTTGTGCAGGCGGCTGCGTTTCCTGTGGGTAGGACAAACCGCAAAATCCTCAGGCAAAGATTTGTGTCAAACCTCAGTTTTATGCCTCAAGTCATCCAACAAAAGGTGGCTCTTCAGTCCTGAATCACTACCACAAGCACTTGTTAAGATATAACTGAGAAGGATGATCAACTTACACTGATTTTTGTTTTTATGAAAAATGAAACAGATTATTATTTTCATGAGCTGGTACATCAGAACTTTCAGTCAATTCCCACCCTACAGCAGAACAACCCTTTGTCAGTTACATTTTTTATCCTATCTGTTCATTTCAGCCCCCAAGCTAAATCTTTTGTGTGGCTGTAAGGCTTGGCAGAGGAAAGTACTTTATGCAAGATACTAATGTTGCTCAACAATTGGTGATGACAGTTTGTGACACACCTGGAAATCTCCCTTGTATTACCAGTGTAGCTTGGTCCAGGACACCAGTTTTTGTCTGAAAGGCTTATCAATGCTTCAAAAAAAATATTTACTCTAGCATTTTTTCAGAGAGCACACATTTTATTTAATCTCCAAGTATCGTAAAGATAAACATAGTATTGAGTATTTAGCAAACAATTAAAGAGCATAAGGCTGAGCAGCCACTTTCCCATGCCAACCGTGATGGTTAAAGTCCCACTTGGATCATTTTATGGTCTACTGTAAATACGCTCCTAATGGGCCTTTAATGATTATGTCGTTTTTGATGAAAAACTGTGTTGTTTTCTAAGACTTTGTCTCTGCATAGTAGTAAAAGTTAATTAGAAATTCACCTGTGAGTTGCTAGCCCCCCCCCAAAAAAAAACTATATTTATTTTCCCACTTGCTTACAGTTCCTCACACCCCCAATCTACCATTAACAGGGAAATAAAAATTGTGACAAATATTGGAGTTATCCAGCCATACAAGTGTGAGCCACATACCAGCTCAGACAAAGAAAACAAAGAGGGATCTATCAGTGGACGCATTTGATTGGAGTGGAGCAAATGTATTATCTACGTCCCAAATATGATCTTTTTCAAACTTTTTTGTCTGCTCCTGATTCAAAACAATTGCAATTTTAAGCTTAATTTTCAATATATTCTACATCATCAGAAAATTTTCCAAGCATCTGAAGCTACTTTCACTGTTGGGTTCTCTCAGAGCGGTTTCCTTCAATTCTAATCAATGCAAATATACAAGAGATTTAGCCTCCCAAAGCCTGTACTTATTTCCTTCATATAAACAGCCAGCAAGGCCTAGTTGGCCCCAGATAGTTCAAAAGTGGGCAGAGAATGTGGGCCCCAATTGGGTTTGTCCGCAGTTTCCGTGGTGGCCCGAGCTGTGTTTGCCCACATTGGCTTAGGCGGCAATGCTAGTCAGTCGCCCAGTGGACAGCGTAGCAAGTTCCGTTGCCCAGGGTTCAGCAAAGCAAGCAAGTTCTGCCGCCCAGGAGTCAGCAGAGCTAGCAGGGTCGCTGTCCAGGCCTCCAGTCCCTAGGCAGCAAAGCCAATGTGGGCAAACACAGCTGGGGCCACCACGGAAATCGCAAACAAACCCAATTGGGGCCCATATTCTCTGCCCACTTTTGAACCATGTGGGGCCCACTTGGCCTTGCTGGCTGGGATATAAGTCAAGCTCATCTGCTGTATCGTTACTGATCTGTAATGCCATCTTGTTAGCGCACTGTCTGCCACAACTTTCTATCAGCAATATACTAATCAAATAATTGGAGTTGCTTTCAAACTGATAAGCTCTGCAGCTTCATTAGCGATGTGATGTAGGAAATAATCTTCTTTAGCCTCTTTGTATTTTAGTAGGGTTGCACCATGGCGTAGTGTTAAGTTCTCCCATCTCACAACAAGAAGGTCCTGGTTCAATCTCAGCTGAGTCCTTTCTGCGAGGAGCATTCATGAGCATCTCTGGACACTACAGCTTCCTCCCACAGACCAAAGACATGTTTTGAAGGTGAATTGAGTGTTTGGTTTGTGTGTGATTGTGTGGCACTGCAACAGCTTGGCGATTTGTTCAACTCAATTTTGACCGTAACCCAAGAATAGCTGGGGCAGGCTCCAGCAACCCCCTGACCCTGAAAGAAATTCAGTGGGTTCAGATAAATTAATGGATGAATAGATTACAGAGAAACTAAACAAAAAAACAAAACACCTTAATTGAATAAAGGCTCACAATGATTACAAACAGTATTTTTTGTTAAATGCTAACTTGACAATTACAAACACACCCCTGACCTCCACACGTGTGCCTCATATTACAATTGGCAGTTGGCATTATTACACAAATCCCATTTCCAATTTCAACATAAAATCAAATTTCTCAACTGGGAGTTACAGGAGTGAATACATGCTATCAACCATAATCTTTTCCTGGATCAAAAAAACAAAAACAAAAACGGTAGAGTTCATTCAGTATAGCTTTGGATCTGCAGTCTATGAAGGGAAGATAAACAAAAGCAGAGATTTCTGTCTAATCTCTGCAGTGGATGACCTCAAAACAAGTCCAGACATGGAGATTACAAGAAGTGTAACAAACAATAGAGGGGAAATACCATAAAGAGTCCATGCAAACACAAGTTTGCAACAAAACCTTAACCCAGCTTGACCAAATATAAGAAGTTGTTCCATCCGGAAACCAAGGAAAAAACATCAAAGGACAAATACAATGAAAACATTTGAATTTAAAAGGAGTTTGTTCCCAAAGATGTCTTCATCGTCATATGAAAATAAAATCAATAATACTTTGTGCTGTTAGAAATCTGAGGAACCCGTGTTTCCTCCTCAAATTCGAGGAGTAGATGTTTAAAATGACTGGTAAATGGATCATTACCATTAATAAATGCTAATGTTGCATTTGTTAACTCATATGTGTCGCAAACGGGCAGACAGCCGGTTCCAAGTGCAGCAGGTTTATTAGCTGACAGACTGGAAGATAGGAGTCAAGCACAGATAAAACTCCAAAAAGCTAAATCAGGGTCAGGCAGGCAAAGGTCAAAACTGACCATGGGAGCATCAGAGAGCAAGCAGAGGGGTCAGGGTCGGGGGCAAGGGTTCGGAAAGGCAGCAAACAAGCAGAATAAAAGACGAAGCTGAGTCAGGTTAACAGGAGATCATGTCAGGATGAAACGTTTTTGATCTTAAAACTATGGTTTGTGCTTTCTAATGCCGGGTCTGCCATTCTCTTTGTCAAACACGCGCAGTGGTGCTAAGCCGGTCAGCAGTGATGTCACAGGAAGTTCTCGGTAGGCTCATAACAACACGCTAGCTCGAAAATGTGGGAAACATAAGGAAAATAAAAGAGGAAAAAGTGTCAAATGTAATTTCTGCAAGACAGAACTGAAGATGAAGCATGTTGTGACTAAGTTTGATCACGCTGAACAGAGAGCTTCATCTAGCTAAGGTAATATCGGCGCTAACACAGCTGGCGCTGCCGCGGCTGTCATTACTGCGCTGTTTGGAGATGAACCAGAAGATCTACAGCAGATCCGTGTCTACGGCGCTTCTGTCTGCTTCTGTCTTCTGTCTCGACGCATTTTTCCCTTTCGGGGTCGCGGGGGTGCCGGAGCCTTACCCGGCTAGTGATGGGCGAAGGCAGGGTTTGCCCTGGACAGGTCGCCAGTCTGGCGCAGGGCCTCAATCACATTCACATACTCACCTAGAGGCAATTTAGAGTCACCAATTAACCTATGAAGCATGTTTTTGGACGGTGGGAGGAAGCCGGAGTCCCCGGTGAAAACCCACGCATGCACGGGGAGAACATGCAAACTCCACACAGAAAGGTCCCAGTTGATATTTTTTTTTTAGATCCCCCAGCCGGGATTTGAACCGAGGCCTTTTTGCTGTGAGGCAAGAGAGCTAACCACTGCACCAACGTGCAGCCCTTATACTTTATACATGTTTTATTAAATATATATTTTAAAGCTTTAAAAAGAATTGCAGGCTTTTAATAAGTTTTCTGTTGTCGATTCTGATTACCTCATTTGATTTAAGTCTTGTTTTAATGCCAGAAACAAATGAAGGAGAAAAGCTGCACGATTCATTAAAAGATTAATAAACTATTGTCTTTATTTTAGTTAGAATATAACTTAAAGACCTCAAGTTTGAAGATAATGATGGTTAAGATGAGTATTTTACCTCCAGTCACCGCACGAACCGATTAGTTGACTACTTGAAAAAAATAGTCGGAGATTAGTCGACTATTGAAATAATCGTTTGTGGCAGCCCTACCTGTTGGTGATCGGAATTGAGAACTAACTGAGTGGCATCTGCGGAGTGTGAGCTGGGGCTGCTGGGAGATGTATTGTCTTCAGTACTCTAGAGATGGCTCCCAACAGTGACCAGATGGGGAGACAGAGCTCCAACTCCTGACAATCTACTTTCTGTATTATTAACGATTCTCTTGTCTTTTCTCAGCTGGAGGCTTTTCCCTGGTAAAATGGAAGCTTCCTCCACAGTCAGACAGACATTGTTCAGTATGTTTGTAGCACTGGAGAGTTTTTCATGTAAACTGTTTGTCAATCATGAGGGCTGTTCATGGCCACATTGGAAATATTTTACGTTTTAATTACAACATTTACTAAAATTCTCTTGAGCTCTTTTATAGCCCATCAACCTAGTCACTGCAACGGCCCCCCATTTAAACCCAACCTTTATCCCCTCCACAACCCCAGTCAATCAGACCCAGGTGAGGCAAGAACTGAAGAGGATGAAAATCAGGAAAGCAGCGGTTCCAGACGGCTGCAGTCCAGGTCTACTCACACTTCATTAAACAGAATATTAAGAAACTAAATGATCTCTGTTTCAAGAAAAATAGTCAAATTTTCTGTCTTGCAAGAAACATATTTTCTTTATCAAGAAAGTTTTTCAAAATCAAAATAATCTTAGTTTGAGAAACATGTCTTAGTGAATATATTTTTTTATTGTCTGATCTCTTTCCAAACCTTTTCTGAACCACTGTCCAATGTGTGATCTGGGTCCACTTCTCCAGGGATATTCAACAAAGTTAAACTGATACTCTCTGCTGATGCCACAGCCTTTCCCTTGTTTTACATTGAAACTGAATTGTTCAAACAATTTGATTTCTTATGAAGTCTGTGCACTTTGCCAAAGCTATTGGCTTTTTTTCTCTAGAAAGTCTTTATTCTCATTTCCTCTGTTTAAAAACAGTAATCTCAGTGTGTCAGTCTCACTATGTGTCCCACAGATTCTCATTACTTCCTCTTTTTTGTTCTTGTGCCCTCTTTCCAGTAACTTAAGTCTGGTAAGGACTCTCCTTGCTCAGAGTTAATGTTTTCAGGAGGAATGTTGCTTTCTTTCAGAAGTTAGAGGTTAGTTTACTCATGGATTAAGCATTTCTCAAGAAGACTAAATACTTTTAATGCCTGTGTGTTTTGCTCTGTGTCCTAAATCCTTACTCATTTTTCAACTAAACTGCCAGTTCACATTGCGGCAGGTATGGAGAGGACATGTGGGATTATCATGAAATAACAGCTTTATTTACTCACTTTTCTGTTTCACCTCCAAATCTGTAGCACCTCCCATCTACATGAAAACGTCTTTTTCAAACAGCAGCTTTGTCTGTCTACATCACAGACAACAAAGTTCCTGCTGGACACAATTTAGGATTCTCAAAAAGTGTTGAGCTTTGCAGCTTGTCCAGCGTTATACTCAGAGGAAAAAGATGACGGAGGGAGTAATCTTAGTTAGCTGCTCTGGCATATTTATTTGACGCGAATGAATGAAAAAGCAGGGAAAAACTGAAGGGAAAAAAATACATCCGGGCGTCCTTTACGTGATGACATATACGTTTATGGACTAGCACCCCATAGTGGTGAAATAAAAAACAACTTAATATTCTTCAATAAAGAAAAATAATCTGAGTACATTTATACCTTAATCTAACACCCCCACTTGTACTCAGGTTGTGCAAGTTCAAACATTTATCCAATCTGAATAACAAAAAAAAAGAATGTGGGCAACTCAGGTAGCAAGCAGGATTTCGGTGAACTTCTTCAGTTTTAGCTTAGAAACAGGCTTGCTCATAATATCAGCAACCATGTTTTCAGTAGTGCAATAAACTAGGCACATTTTTCCTTCAGTCACAATGGATCTAACAAAATGATATTTGATGTCCACGTGTTTGCATCTGTCGACTCACAGGGTTCTTAGCTAAAGTGTTTGTTCCCTGGTTGTCTTCATACACGACTGTCTGTGTGTACCTGTAGTTGTCAATGACCTCCAAAAGTTGCTCAAGATATATGCACTCTTGCATCGTAGAAGCTAGAGCCATATATTCTGCTTCACAGGTCAAAAGAGCTACCGTGGGCTGTTTCTTAGTCTTCCATGAAACTGGAGAACTGTTCTCGCTCAGGGTAATACATTAACCTGTAGTGCTGCATCTGTCGGTGGTATCACCTGGCCAGTCAGCATCACTATAGGCTATTACACCCAAGTTCTCTTTCTCATTTATTTTGAAACATAGTTCTTTGTCTGAAGTTCCTTTGAGGTATCGAAATACATGCTTAATGTATGTTAATGTATGTCTATTGTTCTTCTGTTAGATCATTCAAGTATTGTGATAATTTGCTTACCACAAAACTTAGATGTTGTAAGATATATAAGACTGCCTATGGCTTCTCTATACATCCTAAAATCTTTCATTTTAACTGCATCTTCTGTGTAATTTAGTTTTTGATCACATGGAGTTTCTCTCTGTTTACAGTCCTGCATGTTGAATCTGGTCAGTACTCTTTTTATGTACATTTCTTGTGACATTTTTACACATCCATCCAGCTGGGTGAACTCAATACCAAGAAAGTATTTCAGTCTGCCCAAATCCTTCATCTTGAACCTGACTGAAAACATCTCCTTCACATCTTTCATGACATTTTCACTGTTCGCTGCAATAATCAAGTCATCAACCCAAATGATCAGAATAGTTTTGTCGTGTTCTGTTTCTCTGGAATAAACACAGTGATCAGCTGGATTCTGAATGAACTGATTCTCTGTCAGATAATCATGCAAAACCTTGTTCCAGTTACGACCTGACTGTTTTAATCCATACAGAGACTTCTGCAGTTTACAAACCAAATCTTTCCCTTCTTCATAACCTTCTGGCTGATCAGTGTAAATTTCACAGTCAATAGGAGCGTGTAGATAGGCTGTTTTCACGTCCATTTGGTGGAGTAGCAGATTCTCTTGTGCTGCTTTTTGAAGTAGTACTCTTAGACTGGCCAAATTGGCTGTTGGGGAGAAGGTTTCATCATAATTTATCCCCATTCTCTGACTATAGCCCTTGGCTACAAATCTCGCTTTGTATTTGTCATTTCCTTCTGTGGCGCTTTTAACAGAGTATACCCACATACCCCCCACTGTTTTCTTGCCCTTTGGCAGAGGAGTAAGGGTAAAAGTGTAGTTTTCCTTTAATGATTGGATTTCATCATCCATTGCTTTAATCCATTGTTTTGAATTAATTGATTCGACAGCTTCTTCAAATGTTTGTGGAATCCCACATGCTGCCTTGTAACAGTAATCTACAGTAGTGTTGATCTCATCACTGTCTCGGTTGTTGGCTACAAAATCCTTCAAATGGCTATAGGTTTCTTTCTCTACCTAGTTGGATATCTCTTACTGAAATGATCATTACTTGCTGCATTTGGTTCTCTTTGGCTATGGCCGTCTGATGCGTGGATTGGATCTGTTAGTGACTCTAAATTCCCATCAGACCCTCTGATTATTCTACACACATTTTGGCATATCAAAACATCATTTTTTTTGTAACATACCTACTTCTGGTTTTGTATACTTTAATAGTTTTTGAAATATAAAGCTGTAATGCTTAAGTTTGTTTTTTGAAATTTAACTCCATTTAAATATGTTGCAGCAATTTATTTTGGCATTTTGGTATTTCTTTTTTTCCCCATTATATTTTTTTGTTTTGTTAAGCCGATTTATCTTGTGACATTTTGCTTAAAAGTGTTTTTCTTTTCTTTGACGGTGTGCTTTCAGCTGTAGCAGAGTTTACTTTACTCAGAGACACTGAGCTTCTTCTGGATGC
The DNA here is from genome assembly GCF_002922805.2 of Oryzias melastigma. Classification (NCBI taxonomy): domain Eukaryota; kingdom Metazoa; phylum Chordata; class Actinopteri; order Beloniformes; family Adrianichthyidae; genus Oryzias; species Oryzias melastigma. The sequence goes on along the minus strand of NC_050520.1, from coordinate 32,255,438 downwards.
ACCTCATTTACAGTGAATCTAAAGCCTTTCTGTTTGATGTGGTGCACTATCAGATTTTGGCCGACCACAAGCCTGCAGCTACGTCTGAGTACGTGTGAACATAACGTGAACTTCCATCAGCACAAAGAAAGCCGTCAGCAGATCAAAGCCTTTCTGCGCTCCGACAATCCCGTTCCTGGAGTGATCCAAGTCAGGAATAATTGCTTCACCCATTTTCCGATTTATGTCTTTAGATATTTGTCCTGTAACTTTATCACTGTTGAAGTGTAAATCAAAGGCAGCCATGCTGTAAGGAAAAAAACAGCAATGATTGCAGTAGGTGTTGTTGTGACGGTTTTGATGTTCCAGTGGCTCCATGGAACCTGTGGAGCTTGTTGCAGTCATTCCTCCCTTCTAAGGGACAACACATCTGCTAAACCAGAACACATAAAGAATCATATACAAACTATGTTACCCACAAAATGTACTCACACTGAGAAATGACTTTGAAAGATTAAACTTATCGTTTCCTGAAGTAGAAGTATTGTTGTTTTGTTCTAAATCAATGATACAAACTGGTAGGCGCTTTGTCAGCAATAAACACTCATACACTAATACAGGAGGGCTGACCAATACAGGTGCTGTGGGGAAGAAAAAGTGACAAATCTGTATGACTTCCCTGTTTCTCACCTATGTCAGTCACCCTTACTGACCCTTATGAATGAAATGTATGAATGAATGAAAGATACTTTATAACTCCAACTTGGGGAAACTGGACGTGGCAGGGAAACGTATGCAAAGACACGCCGACCAGTCGTGGGCAGCAGTTACGCAATTCTGGCAGCGCTAACTGCCGAGAAAGACACACCAGGGAGGGCAGGACATGATGTAAAAAAACAACCACCTTTAACCTGTGTTGCAGTAGAATGGCATAGATTGAAGCATGAGGTATATGTTGTACAAAGTGTGTTGTCTACGACCTGTTGCTTGCAGCATGTTCGCTGAAAAAAATGTGAATTAACTTTTTTGCCAAATGGACTTACTGAGTAGTCTGCGACTTTAATATTTCATGTGGGCCTGATAGATTTGCTTATGTTTGACCCGGAGAAAGCTCATATCTACTCGTAAGAGCAGTTGTGACCAAAGCTATATTCAAAAGTTCACCACCAAAGAATCAGTGCAGGTTTTGGAGTTCATGTAAAAGAGAAGCAGCAAATGATGAATGACCAGACTGCCAACTGGCTGAAATGTTTCAAAGGAATCAATGGAAACATTATAAAATCTTGAACCAAACTCGATTATTTTCTCCTTAAATGAAGAATCATCTCAGAGGAGTTCATTAAGTGCAAGTCTAACTGCAATCTGCACGGAAATAATCAAACTTTTTTTCTCGCAGCCTCTTAAACGTTTTTTTTATCCTTGGCAAAGCTCTAGGTTTTCTGGGTAAAGGTATGCATGTAGTGTGTTCCTGTGCCCCAGGGGGTTATCTGCTTCTGGGACACGTTTGTGCACGCACTATCATCCAAACAGCAGCTTGTCACACTTCACTGCCCTCACTCATTCAGAAAAAATCCCCAAATTATTTGTCCCCACTTCAAAGTTGAACTGATAAAAAAGTGGGAGGAGCTGCATGAAACCAGAGTCGATGCAGATCAAGATTAGATTTGCCTCATTTCCCTGAATTTCTAAATTTAACATTTCAAATATGTTTCTACAGGTCCCAAAATTTGAAACATCCCTTTCACGTGTAGCTCATCAGATCTCATTATTGCTTTTTTTAAACTATATTTCATTTATTTTGGCACATCCCGGAAAATTATTAATATTAATATTAATGATTGTGGGTCGAATAACATAAACAAACAAAAAATCAGTGACTGATGATGCATAAAAAGAAGACAAAAAAAGGACCTGAGAGAGATCTCAGGAACAAGAGGTGTGAAAATGCAGCAGACCAGGAGACAGGAGCTTCACATTTTAAAAAACAAAAGTATCCCTCCATTTTCCAAACCTGCTCAATCCCTTCTGGGGTCACAGGGTTTGTGGATTCAACCAGCTACTGTTGGATGAAGGTGAAGTACACCCTGAATAGATCGCCAGTCCATCACTCAAACCTAAAGACAAATTTAGGTCAATTAACTTACACAGCACATTTTTGGAAGGTGCCACACATGCACAAGGAAACATGCAAACTCCACACAGAAAGAACTCAGCTGGGATTTGAACCTCCCCACTGTGAGAAAAGAGTGCTAGCCACTGCGTCACTGTAGCCCCTAACTTAAACACTAGCGAAAAAACTGAAACTAAATTGTAAAAAACAGTAAGATATTGTAAACATACAGCAAATATCCACGAGTTATAACAAAACATACATATTGACTGTCACTGTTCCTTCAATCTCTCATAACTGCAATGTATTTAAATACAATTCCTCTATATACTGGTATCTGGCAATAAACCCCCAAAAAATCTGTAATACACTATCCCAGTTAATGTTATAGTGGAGAAAAAATGTTTCATTAAGAATTTAACAGCAATAAGTGAAAGTTACTTGGACCATTGTCAGGTTTAAGCTGATTTGACCGCTAGCATTAGCGAGTTAGCTTTTAACACACATTTCCTTTCAACACATGTTTTAACTCTAACTACAATAACCCATTTTGTCTGTTAGATCTTCAGGCACGACGTTTTCACATTAAGTGTTTACTAACCTGTGATTTGGAATAAGAAGACGGCGCACGCATTGAGCTGCTAGTAGAATTTCACCGAGAGGATTTATTCTTCCTCTGGTGCGCGTGCATTCCATACACTTGTGCGCTGCGCTGCCACCTAGCGGACAGTTTAGGAATTGCAATAACTCAAAAAGATGGAACCAAACCCAGTAAACAACAATGAAAGTAAGTAAATTAAAATATATATTTTTTAAAATGTAAGAGGTGTTTGTTCATACTTCTAACTAAGAAGCCTCTACACGTGATTTCCATAACCTTTCGAACATCATGCACCACGTGCTTTTAATAAAGCCTCTGATTGGCCAGTTTTTGACTTTAATGTCTTACACTAAAAAGAAAGCATCATGGAAAAACAGAATGAGCAAAATTACAGTTAAGAAAAAGGTAGCTGAGCAAGAAGGATTACTCTGACAAACAGGTGCATGGCATAGCCAGCAAAGTGCAACATCACAGGAGGACCTAGCCTCACCACAGCAAGGCAGTAGTGTGGATCCACAGAAGCTAAACAGCAGCTGGCCAGAGAGAGAGGATCATACTGAGAAAGCACTGGGAATAAAATATCATTAAAAGTAAAACAATTCTTATATTGGCAATGAGTACTTTAAAACATAAAAACATGATAAAAAAACACAAAATGAATAGAAAAAACAATAAAATGAGCTAAATGCCAACTTAAATACACAAGCCCTTTATTTCTTGGTTGAGGGGTTAAAGGTTTTCAATCCAGATCATTTAAAAAAAAAACATGATTGCCTTAACTGGATTCCAATCATAACCTGTATAAGTGACCAACACAACATTGGTTTCATTCCTGTTATGAGCATGCAAACGCTAGATTTGGTCTTGCCATTTACGTGGATTTTTTTCTGCAGTTTTCATTTTAAATGCTGCACCACCGACATTCTGATCATATTTATTTTGTGTTTTCATGATTTTTTATATTGTTTTATTGCAGCTGCATCTGTGTAAAGCACTAAAGGCTGTGTGTGTGGGGGTATGTGTGTGTGTGTGAACAATGCCGTACAGCTAAAATCACCTCACCCTTTTGAAAATGTTTTCACTGATGTCAAGAATGTTGCCAAAAAACATTTAATGCATCTTTTCAGCTCCTAATTCCTGATTGTTTTTCTCTCAGATTCACTTAATTTTAGGTTTCACTTCAGCAGAACATAAAACTTAGTTCTTACTTGTATTTACTTGATTTCATAAGCTCCACCTGCAGCTACTCTGCTGCGAACAGCCAAAGAAAACACCTGAGTGCATGCTGCTTTTGTTCTAAACAAAGAGATGTAATAAACAAGAACTTAATGTCTGTCTCTTAAAGAACTAGATTGAATTGAGATAGTGGGTTTCCCCGAGCAGCCTTCCCAGAATGTGAGCGCTCACCTGTCGTTATCTGTTTTACCGACACGATAAACGTTTCCTTCTCATAGTAACTTGGAAAAAAATCAAGTCTTTGTCAGGAGAAATTGTGTGGGAGGAGCTGAGCAGGAAAAGTCAACAGCCCCCACTTTTCCAGTCTGTGGGAACACGCTTTCACTTTCTGAAGCACCTGCATAAAAGCACCTGCAGCTCCAGCCCGAATCACAGCAGCACCTTCACTCTCCTGAAGAGACTGGCTGAACACCTGATCCACAGAGACGCAGACATGGCATCTCGAGTTGCAGCTTTGATCTTCCTGGGTCTCCTCTGCGTTCAGCTTGCATCAGGTAACATTCATCTTCACTTTCAAAGTTCTCCTGCAGAAATCTGCAGAATGGCGAAGGCTTTTCAGGCTGAGTCAGCTGCACCTGCAGACTCTGTTTCTCTCCTGCAGCTTTAGGAGGCCCTCCTGAACTTTAAGGAACCACTTTTTCTCACCTGCTGTTTTCTCTTTTTCCTGCAGCTGAAGTTCTAAAGGACTGCTGTTTATCAGTCAGCAAAAACCGCGTGCCAGCTAAATTCGTTGTGAGCTACTACATTCAGGAGGCAGGGAAAGGCTGCAACCTCAGTGCCACTGTGTAAGTCAGAGACCAAACCAGCTCATATTTACTTTGTATGTTCTGCTATCTGATGAGTCTCTATCTGATTTTTCAGGTTTGAAACCAAAGGCGGCAGACGGCTGTGTATCGTCCACCCCGATGGATTTCCCTGGGTGCAGAAGGTCATCAGCATTGTGGACAGCAGGAAACCAGCATCCCAGTAAAAAGGTAAATGCAGAGTCCACTTCTGATCAGCTGATCATCAAATCTGTGATGCTCAACGGTTTCTCTGCTTCTCCACAGCTAAAGGAGTCTGATTGGAGGCAGAAACTTTCTCAACGTTCAAGCTGCTCTGTTCGTGTGTTTCGCATTCTCTGTCCTGCAAACCATGCGGTTTGGCTGAAAACCTGTTCCTCCTGAGGCGGCTTGAGCGCGCTCAGACGCAGCGGCAAAGCTGATCACCGAGGAGACTGACGCAGAGAGCTCATCTTTTGTTATCATTTGTTATTGTAATTGTCATAACTGTTATGAAATGGTGCTGCTTTTTTCATGAAATACTAAATGTGAAACTGGAGAGGTCAAATAAACTTTATATGGATTTTGTACATTTTTGTTTCTTCGTTTTGTCTTACTGAAAAAAAAAACTGTTTCTAGCACAGATTAAAATTATGTTCAGGTAAATTATTTAAAAACTAATAAGTTTGTAAAAGAAAAACCAAATTGAAAAAAGTCAGGACTGTTTAATAAAGTTCAAGGAAAAAGAGGTAAAATGAAAAGCAAAAAAGAGTCGGCAGTGAAAGACTCAGAAACATGACATTGGAAACTCAAACAACTCCATTTATCATCATAAAATAAAGAACAGAATGAAATGGGATTTAAACTCAGGAGGACATGAAGTCTGGCCAATAAAAACAGCACTAAGTAGTCAATCACTTCACAGTTCAGTGCGGTAAGCTTTATTTTCTTTGGAAAAGACAGATGAAAGTCAGTCAAAAGTACGAGGAGAGAGTACGTTGACAGATAAAACATGACAAACAGTTTAAATGAAGATACTCTTAAAAGCTGACTGTAAGGAAATCACATCACACTTGAAATAACAGCCACCCTAAATAAATATGCCTCAACCTGTTTGCTTCAGGTCTGCACCGGGCTGAACGCACACAGGAATGGGGTGATGCAACAACTGGAAAGACAAGGTCCCACCTGCTTTTATGTCAAATCTTTGATGCAGAAGCTTTAGATTCAAGCGCATCAAGCATGAAAAAAAAAAGTTATACGCAGCAATTTTCTATGTGAAAATCTGCACATTTTTAAATTTTTTTAAATCAATGTAAACTGCATATCTGACAGTACAGGAGCGGTGTGCTGCACTCCTTCCTGCGAAGAGCCTAATTCAATGATTTGCAACATTTAATGTTAAGAAGAGCTGAGGAAATCCCACTTCACCAATTAAAATTAACACTTTTTTTATATTTTTGTGGTCATTTCTAAACAGTAGCTTTTAAATATTTGCACCAATTAAATTTTCATTTTGCTATCATCTTCTTTTGCTCTTGAAAGCAGGTTTTAAAAGTTACTTTTCAAAATAAAACATCTCCTTAAAAATTACAAATACAAAAAAGCCACATCAAGCAGTACAGTTTC
>NC_050520.1:32248772-32248979 GCF_002922805.2 Oryzias melastigma | reverse complement strand
TCATTTCATTTTATCCTATCTGCTTTTCTTTCTTTCCATCCTCCCATAGCATTTTTTATTTATAAATTCATTCATTAATTTTCCAGACCGCTTCTTCCCTGTCGGGGTCGCGGGGGTGCCAGAGCCTATCCTGGATACTGATGGGCGAAGGCGGGGTACACCCTGGACAGGTCGCCAGTCTGTCGCAGGGCTTTTTTTTTTTTTTTT
>NC_050520.1:32190410-32248645 GCF_002922805.2 Oryzias melastigma | reverse complement strand
ACAGAAAGGTCCCAGCCGGGATTCGAACCGGGGCCTTCTCGCTGTGAGGCAAGAGCGCTAACCACTGCACCACCGTGCAGCCCCTTTTTCTCTTTAAACTATCAAATATAAAGATGACAACATTGATATAAAGTTTTTTGTTGTTTTTTTTAATACATATAAATGCTTCTGAAAGCTTTATTTACAAAACTGCTTCTGAACAACACTGTTGCACAGCAGAAAAATGCTTTAAGCTAATTCTAATCATGAATCTCTCTAGATTCAAATTTCAACCCTCATTTTGCTCCATTTTCTCATCATTTTCAACATTTAAACAAAATGGTGAATTAAATAAAATGTTTTTAAAAAAACTACAACCCCATTATTCATTTAGATTGGCAGCATTTTTCTTCAAAGCCAAAGAGTCACATTAGAGGGGTAAACAAACCACATATGTTTGGAACCTCAGGTTGTAGACCCCCATCCTAACCTGACCAGTTGAAGCCTTTTATAGGAACCATTGATACAACAACTTAAAGGCAAGTTATGATCATTTAGCCTGAATAGTATAAAACGTTTATTATTTAGCATGTAAAAGAGGACCCAGAACTGAGCCCAGAGGAACACCATGAGCCTGTTCTCTGGGTTTTGACTTTGTAGCAGACGGGTCCGGTAGCAGTAAGGATCTTAAAGGGACTAAAGAAACATTTTTAGGCAGAAGGTTTATCTTGACTTCCTCTTCAGAGCCCAGCAGTGGCCATGAACATCATAAACAAAACTCTCATCTCTTGAGAAAGCCTTTGCTCTCCTGGAAACTCCCAGCAGTATCTGAGTTGTTGTCTCAGCAGGTATTTTTGATATTTTTAAGATAAGATAAACTCAGATATCCTGAGAGGACATTTCATGTAAAACGTCTGAGCTTATGGGAAAGACTTTGTGGGGGGGCTGTGGCCTCCCTGAGACCGTCTGAAGATTACTTTTGATTTCAAAACTAGCCCTCACAGTTATTTTTGGATTGGCTTTCGTTTTTTAGTTTAAACTTATGGTCACAGCTCCCAACTCACTTCCTCCTTCACACTGTGAGTAATGGGCAGCAGCTGACAACATCTTCGCTTCTCTGGGAACAAAATCCAGCATTTTAGGAAGGGAGAACAGGAAGCTCCTTCAACTGGATTTGACCCTGACCTTATGAGGGGTTCAAACTGGCCTCAAACTGAGGGTTGCTGTCTCCTACAGCCTTCTGGGTGGTTTCCCAAAGGGCAAATAGTGTTGTATGGAATGAAGTTGAGAACTTTTTTTTACTACTATTTGTGCAGAAGTTCATCTGCAGCACTTTTTTGTGATGTATAACACAGAATATTTTTTTTATAAAATGTGTGACACTCAAAACAAGGGAAAGTCCTGCAAACAACTGGGTCTTTTCATATTTACTGTAAATGTGCTGCTTCTCAGCAGCAGTCCTGTTAAAATCCCACTCTGATCATTTTTTTTAATATATTTTAAAAGCATTCCCACTGGTGGTCTTTCAATTATGCCTGCTATATCAATTATGTCAATCTATGTTGTTCTCTGGGACATAGTTTCAGCAGAGCGGCAGGAGTTCTTTAGAAATTCATGTGTAAATTGTGGACGGGACTGTTGCTGCGATGTAAGCCTTCCCCCATTTCCCATCATCCATATGTTTTATTCTCTCCTTCTAGCTCTTTTTCCAGCGACATTTTTTCATCTACTTCTGATTCACAACCATTTGAATAAAGAAAAAGTCAGAAATTCAATTTCAATCTTAAATTTCCTTTTATATGTTCTCCATTATCATAAAATTAATGTGAAAAACACTAAAAACACATTTTCTTCGGAGTGGGTCTTTAACACATGCAGCATTAAAGCATCAAATTACATAAACTATCTAAAAAAGTTCATCCTGTCATCATTAGTTTCTCCGTCCTGACAGCTGTTGTCCTTCAGAGCCCCTTCAGACAAATCTTCATGTCCTGGAATTGTGCAGAACTTTTCAAGGACTGTGACAGAGTCTCTGCAGACCCAACAAGCTGCTTTCACTCCAAGATCAGGAAATGCTGGTAAATTCCAGACTGTCATTCAGTTACATTTATTTACTCTAAACACAAGAGAAGCTTGTGGTCACATGACCCTGGGGTTTGTTTTGGGGCCCTTTATTGCTCTCAGTTTTGTGGTTTTGGTCTTGGTCAGAACTACTAACTGTACAGTACAATAACTGTAGCTTAATTGGATTCTCTCTAAAACAAAAGGACTGAAACCAGTCTGTAAGAATGTTTAATCTGTCTGAATTTTACATTTTGCATGACTTTTGCATGACAGACCTCCAATAATCTCTCCAGAGCTGATCTGCCTCTAGACAAAGAAAAGAACTGTGGTGGACCCTTTAGTTCTATGTTTACAAGGTGTTAAAAAGGCCTCAGATCTTCTTATTGCACCACAATTACCCAGCAAGCATTTTCTACACTTTCTGTGGACATGTTTTTTTCCTTCTTTTGTACATGCTGCAAACTTACCTTATTTAATGCACTATAGGGCATACTTAAAAGCTCTAATAAAAAAAAAAGTTTTTTTAACTTCTTAAATTTTAACTTCTTATTAGTTCTGGTTGCGTTTACTGATGTTGAGGATTTTAAGAGGTACACGGTAAGAAGTGTAGGGATAAAATCGTTTCAGTGATACAGTGGTGGACAAAATTGTTCATACCCCTCAGTTAAAGAAGGACAAACCCACAATTCTCACTGAAATCACTTGAAACTTCCAAAAGTAAAAATAAATAAAAATTTATTGAAAATTAAACAATCAAAATCAGCTATCACTTTTGAATTGTTGATTAACATTATTATTAAAAAAAACTAACAAATGAAACAGGCCTGGACAAAAATGATGGTACCTCAATGAAAGATTGAAAACTATTTGACCAGAGTGACATGATTAACTCAGGTGTGTCCTTTAATTGACATCACAGGTGTTTTATTTATTGTTACTTTTGTAAGTTTTGAGTGATTTCAGTGAGAATTGTGGGTTTTGCCTTTCTTTAACTGAGGGGTGTGAACAATTTTGTCCACGTCTGTATATCACGATATTTCATTTGGCGATATTTCTATCGATTTAAATTGCTGACAAGACAATATTTAATTAATTATTTGTGAGCGTCCTTCAGTGTCTTACTTATGTTTTCCTCCTAAACCTGCCGTGTGTTTTCCTCTGGGCTCCCTAATGGGTTTCATCTGTGTCCTTTTGTTTTTTCCCTCCCTTTCTGTATTTAATGGGTTTCTCCCTTCACTTCCTTACAGGTTTGTCTTGTTGTCCTATACACCAGATCTTGTCTCCCTTGCTAGTTTTTTTTTATCTTGTATGTTTTTGGATTTTAGCCTTGGTTGATTTATGGTCTTTGTGACTCTGATCCCGTTTTTTTTCAGCATTTTGTTCTTCCTTAGTTTTTGGATTTTTTTTATATTAACGACTCTTATTTGGAGCTGCCAGCTGCTCTGAACTTGTGTCCGCACACCAAAGCCTGACAAAACCACGACTGCTGCTTGGCAGCACAGCTGCTCTACACCGCACCAGAACAACGAGATCTCCTGAGAACCCGCTTGTGTTAAATGCTCAGTCTCCTTCAACACATTCTCACTCCCAGCTCATCACATATTGAGGTTTAGTTAAGGACCCCTCCGCGTCACTTTTTGATGTTTAGGGTGTCCCCAACTCGTTGTTTTTCAACGTACTAGCTGCTCACATTAAATTACAGGTCCCCAGCCTCCAGGCTGCGAACAAGAATGGTCTAGTACCGCGACATGGTACTCAAACCCGGTGCCCTAGAATAGCCTAGTACCCTATAATACGGAACTTTATTTTTGTTTTTTGGAATTGTATTTGTAAAGTCTGACATATTGACATTGAAGCAAACCCAGACCCCTTTCTAAAGCAGAACAGAGTCCTCTGGTGTGTCTGAGAAAGAGGACCATCCCAGGACTCAAACCGGTTTGGATCAAACCGTAACAATACGAAGAGGTCAGAGTTGTGGAAACCTCGTGAACTCTGCCTCACACATCCCTAGTGCTTCTTGTATACTAAGGTTTGTGGGCTGCAGCTGTCAGCTTCTGCACATTGCCAATTAAGCTCATGAAAATCTTTGATTCTATTCATTCTTAATCCTTGTTTGCATTTCATCATTGTTTATAAGTCAGTTAACAGTAAAGATATTCCTGTTTGTCCTGTCATGCAGGCATCCATAACAAAACATTTCCGGCAATTTCGTTTTCCACGGTCTTTTCTCTGGGAGGTTGGCAAAACTCCAAACAGTCGTCCTCAGGCGCTGAAAGGCCATAAACCTTTACACTTTACTGTAATAGTTGGATCAGGGAAAGTCCCAGAGAGAAGATGAAGAGCCAGACAAGCCGCACGGATTTAGAAGAAAACGAAACCATTAGAGCGGCAGAGGCGTGAAACTAAACACCAGTTTACAGGTTTGAAATGAGGATTTTTATCTTTAAAAACACATATTTTAGCTGATGAGTCCATCCTCAACACAGAAACAGAAGAGGAAGAAGCATTTCAAGAAATGACGCTTTCGCATAACCCCCTCTGAGCTGTTTCATCTCCACTTTGAGAAAAGGAAGTGCAGTCAGATGATGAGAGGACCTCTCTGTTTTTACTGTTCTGCAGCTGAGGAAACAGACGGAGGGTTTCATGTGTGTGAAAGCCATTATTCATTCGCTTCCTAAAACAGAAACTACTGTTTAACTGCATCTATTGCCAACGAGTGTGGTATACGGGTACCAAACAACAGCATCAACCACTCATCATAAGTGCATGCAACTTACATTGGCTAGATCTGATTATTACATCTGATCTGATTATTTCCATAATCTAATTATTGTTAATAATCGAACATTTAGGTCATGTAAACAAGCTTGTTGATGCACAAATGACAAACAATAAAGCTTCTCTTCTCCCTTTCTAGAGCCGCATCTACACCACTCTCAGCAATGTGCATTTACGTGTAGTTTATACGATCATTTTCAGGCTCTATGTGCAAAACGCAAAAACATGTATTGAAATTTCAAACAGTTGAACTCTGAACAGTTTAGGGACTCAGATTTGATATTGACAAACGGATTGTACTCCTTCTTCATTAACAGAGATGCCTACCATTTGAAAATTGATCTTGTAGGGGAAATTAATAATTGCGATTCGTGAATTCTTTGGTAAATGGCGTATACTTGTATAGCACTTTTCAACCTTCCTTTGAAGGCCCAAAGCGCTTTACAGTCACTGACTCATTCACCAATTCACACACTGGTGCTGGCTCCGCTGCCAAATACTGACTCCAACCTCCCACCTGAGGCAATTTGGGGTTCTGTGTCTTGCCCAAGGACACTTGGACAAATGTGCTGCACAATCTTCCGATCAGGGGTCGACTGTCCTACCGCTGCTCCACGGCTGCCCCTTTGACACCAGGTCCTTCACATATCAGAGTAGGGCTGTGAAAGAGAGAGCCTGGGGCAAGATTTGGACCGTTTTGACATTTCCCATCATACAGACATCCACTAGTAAACAGCAGAAAAAGGAGAACAATCCTTGCCCAGCTTGTCCAGTGTGAACACCATGAGCTAAACGCTCATTCAAGAACCCACATTTGTCAAATGTGTGTGTCAAATGTCCAGTGTGCGCTTCAGAGAGCAGATAAAGCCCCATTTATCCATAAATGTTAATTCTGAACTGAATTCATGTTTTGTATTTCCGTGTTCCAGCCTGTTCATCTGTTATTTCACACACGTGTGTCCATGTAATTACATGCACACCATCACCAAGAAGTGTTCTTACATTCATCACTCCCTTCCGGTCACTTCCCAGAATGAAATCATGCAGGTACGGATGTAGACTGCTCCTGCAAACATTTAGGAAAATATGGACCTGAAAGACATTGTGAATGCTTCACCGGAGATACTACACTCCTCTACTACTCTGACTCAGCGAGGCCAGCTTTTGTAGGTGGGGATTTTTTCTGTTTTACAGCTTTTATAATTGCTTACACACTAACATAAAGTGTCAACACAATTTGCAGAATTCTTCTCCGATGAGCAAAACACTTCAGCAGATTTGCACAACATTGCACATGTTTGCTTTATTCTTTTTCCAAAACACTTTACACAGTGATTTGTAAAACACACAGTTTGACACCTTAGACATGGATAAGGATAGAGAGGTTACACTTTTTTGTAATTATAAAACCCCAAATTGCCAATGACCGCACTAATGAACACATTGGACAGTCACATCCCTCAGCAGTGGAAGCACATCAATTTGAAAACGCTGCACTCAGTTGAGCTTTAAAAGGCAGCAGGTGAGTTCACGTTTCTTCAACAAAAATCAAAGGAGCCAGAAGAAGAAAATGGAAACGGGTGAGAAGGGGAGCTCAGGAAGAGAAGAAGTAGGTAGAGGAAATGAGAAGGGTGTTTGAAGAGTTCATAGAAACTAAACAAAGGAAATGAAGAAATTTGACCCCAGAAATCTGTGCAATTCTTAAGCCTTAAGGAGAGATATTGACAGTGGGATTGAAAGATTTATTAGTGTATAATGAATTGTCAAAGTTATCTTTGGGCTGGAGAGATCTTGCATTTCTGTGATGACCTCAGACCAAGTGAAGAAACCCCAGAGTCCAGACGCAGATGGGGGTTAAGGCCAGACAGTGCCATGGCGAAGAACCAGGAGAAGAACAGGACGAAACTTTAAAGGTAGGAATTTGACTGTGATTGGCTGTGAAGAAAGTGAGTACTTTAGCTATTGGCTCAGAGTGAGGGCAATTTGATGCCGTGTTGAGTGCTGAATCAGCATGAAGTTGTAGATTTCCCTTTTTTCCACTGAGCGGTCCGGGACGATCCAGTCCAGTATTTTGAGCGCTTCTATTTAAAAATGGACCCCTTAAGCTGGACTTAACTGTACCATTTTTGGGTGCCCATTGGTTGGAGTCCATTGAAACCTGGAACGGACCGGTTAGAACGGAGCTTTTGTTGCAACCCGTTAGTTGACAGAAGTTCATAAGAAAGTGCTAAAAAAAGTGTCCGTCTTCCTCTTCACCGCAAGCTGTCTCCTCTCAACCTAAGCCGTGAAGGTATAACTCTGAGTGGAAACACTCTCTTGAATTACCTGGACCATTCTGAACCAAACCGGACCATACCGTACCGTACTGCTCAGTGGAAACAAGGCTTTACTGACCATATTATTGTCCAGCACCAATGGAAGCTGGATGAAAAGTTCAAATCTCTGCAGAGAACTGTTGCATCCATAATTTGGACATTATATTGAGAAAACAGATAAGCCATATACATATATTGACACCAAAACTTGAAATATTCAGTCTGCAGCATCAGTGTTGTGCAGTGCTTGGAGGGTGTACAGACGGCCTATTTGTGCACATTCTCTCTGTAGTTCAAACTAATCAGGACAGGAGGAGTATTGTGGCTTTGTCACTATTCTTTTCTTCTAAAATTATCCTTTACAAGAAAATGTCTGGCCAAAATTCGAGAACATGTGATTTACTAAAGTAATTTTTTTACAAATGTGTTTTCATTGATCACAGTAGTGTGATAGTGTCTGATCATTGAGGACCGTCTTGGTTTGATAAAAAACTGAAAGCGTTTTCACAACTAAATGTATACATTTTGACTAAAGTGTGCCAAATACGCAAACAATCTGAGAATTATGGAAACTGAGTGTTCTGGATAATTGGGAATGTAGTTTGAAAAAAAATTTTAAAAATGGAAAAAAATTGTAACATCCGGCCATCAAGGCCAAGTGGGCCCTATGTAGCTTAAAAGTGGGCAGAAAATGTAGGACAACCACAGAGCTCACATTTTCTGCCCATTTTTAGAACATATGTAACCCACTTGGTCTTGTAGCTGGGATGAATGAACCCCAGAACACAACGAAGGTACATAAAGACATTGATGGCGTGGAAGAACTTGAGTGACCTGCACAGAATTGAACCTGATAGAGCAGTTCTGAGAGGAAGAGATCCCAACTATGGAAAAAAATGAAGCTGTAATAGTTTCAGAGCTAGGCCAACGGCTTATCAAACCCTGTTAATGATGCATGAGATCTGTATGTGGTGCGCGCATGTGTAGGTGTGTACGTCTGTGTGTGCATGTTTGTGTATTACTGTGTTATGTGTGCTTCTGTGCAGTTTCAGTGTTTTCCTCCAGATCTTCTTGCTGCTGCAGAGTTTTATGAGACATTTACAGCACTTTCACGCTGTAATTTGTACCATAACATCCTATTATGACTCAACAACTGACAAGCATCTGTGACTGAAGAGAAATGACAGGTTAATATTTAAATAGGAGGCACAATTGAAGCTGAAACTACGGGGAATTCTAAAGCTGGTCGGGAATCGTCTATAACTGCGATGATCTGGGAAGGAAGAGATCAAGAACATTCCCTGCATTTTTATGATCCTGTATAAAATTATTATCATTAATATTTATTTTGATGGAAGTTTTTGTGATTTATTATTCAAAATAAAAGTCAATACTGGAAATACTTTTTCATATACCTCGACATGTTTGGAAAATACCTGCAGAAGGGGAAGAAAAATCTTTAAATACAAGAGTTTAAAACACTATAATTTTAATGATACTCTGATATGTACTAAGAATATATATACATATGCATTCATTTTAAATATGTTATAAGAGAAAGAATAAAAGTGATTCATTAAAGCTAATATGCTGCTTCAGAAAAATAAAAGGGTTTTTAGTTGACCTTTGAACTATTGATGTTGTGACTGAAAAAAATGTCATGTACCTGTAAACCTTCACCACCCCCACCACCCCACCCCGATATTTTGCCTCCTTTCGTCCCAGGCCCGGTTCTGACCCAAAACTCCAGAACATGCAGAGCCCTGCTCTCCCTCCAGCTGAGGAGTCTCAAAGTCCAAACAAAGAAAGACCTCATAAAAGTTACAGACATAGTATGCACCTTTAAAATGCAATCCATATTTTTAATGAGTTAGATAACTCAAATTCTAGTTCTAATTTATTTTTTTGTCTAATGTCCCACTCCACCTATGTTTTTTTATTGTAAAATCATTTCCAGTGGTCTTTTACTTATGATTATCCAAATCAAAAAGCCTGTGTCGTTTTTTAAAACAAAGACCTATTTTCTGCAGTGCAGCAGGGCTCATTAGATTAGAAATATGATTTTGATTTGTGGCCGGGCTTGTTTTATGCTAGGTGTGCTAATTTCCCAGAATTCCTTTGTTTACATTCTCTCCCGCTAGCGTATAGCATCTCACAAGCTCAAGCTAACATTAGTGCAGCCAAAAAATATATAAAGGCGAGGAATATCTGAGATATCCAGCCGTATAGTTTTGAGCCACATGTCAGCTCAGACGAGGAAAATGAAGACATTAATAGATCTTTTTATCTGCAAGTGGATGATTTAGAACTGTAACAGAGAAGGAAGACTGTCAGTCGCTGCATCACAATCCTGAGTTTTTTCAAACCGCAGGTCATCTGCATCTGATCCATCACAATATGAATAAAGAAAAACTCAGAAGAACAGTGTAAATCTTACATTATTTTGCATATGCCCTCCACTTTGGGAAAAAGACTACAAGAACATTTTAAAAACCCCACAAACTGGGTCTTTATTGGTCTTTATTGGTCTTTGTGTCCTCATGACCTCTGAGAGCAAAAAGATGGAGTTCCCAGAAATCAGGCATGGGGAAAAACTAACTGAGAGGTCCAGAAAGGGAGTCTATACTGATTCTGTAACATGTCTGACCATCTGCTCCCTTAAAGGTGTCGATTGTTGGCTCAGATTTGAGTAGTTCTATTGTCTTTACTTCTCGGATTTTATGACCATTCACAAATCGTCTAGGAGGAGGGGAAAGGCCAGAAATAAAAGTGAAAGTGTGCTTCCCTTCTGCATCCATGCTATATAAAGAGTGACACCCTCTGAGGCTGCCACACTCCCGCCTCTGCCCCGGACGGTGTTGACAGGAAGAACAGGCTCCTCTTCAGGCAGACATCTGAGAAGACGGCCTCCACCTCCTCCTGACATGGCTGACACCAAGATGCTCTTCTGCTTCTTCGCCATCATCATCTGCTGCTGCTCAGGTGAGATTGTGCTGCTTGCCATAACATGTTTGACTCTTGATTAATTCAAATTAAATGTATACTTTCATAGAAAAGCTCCTGAACATTCGGTTTATAAAGAGGTTTTGTCTACTTTGAAAAAAGAAAAACACAGTGGGGAGGTAGAGCAGCTTCTCCTGTTTCCTGTGACAACACAGCTGTCACATTTTCATCAGCAGCTCTCATACTTTAGGATCAGAAGCCACAAATCCAGATTAATCTAGACAATAAGTGAAAAAACATCATGGAGGTGCAGACGGAGGTTAAATTGTGGAACGATTGGCATTGGGGTTTCCCAGTAGTTAAATATTTGAACTTACCAGTCAATGTGTAGTCACAACTGAGCAGGACTGAAGCATCAGAGCCAATGAAAGTGAATGAAAGTAAAACATAGAAGGAGTATTTGGTGGTTTCCTCCTGTAGACAGAAATGCTGTCAGACCAATGGTCATAGCATCAGCAGAAATCCTTAAAAAAGATCACAGATGTCCAGATTCATTCTGCTCTACTGGAAAGTACCTGAGTGCCACACCTGAGACACCTCAGCAGAATCTGAGGGAAATACCTGCTCTTTGCTGCACCTTCCTCCCCCGTAGCTGGTTAATGTTCTCTAAAGGAGCTAGTTTATGACTGCTTAACTTTATTAAATTACTATAATCTGATTACCTAAACTGATTCTCTGAGAGTTGGCTGTGTGAAACAGGAGGAGGCTGCCATGGTTCTGCTTCATCTTTGCAGCATTCAGACATACGGGTGTCACAATTCTTTTAACGATTCTGTTCATATCATAAATCACGATTGATGAAACAATTCGTAGTTGTTATTGGTTCTTTTCAAATGATCTGATTCACTGACCTCAAATTGAGCCAAAACTTCCACCAGTGTGACTGAGATAAATACCTGGAGGAGATTTTCCTGTCTTTGCTTAGACAGATCGATCTGGTTGAATTGTAGGAATACAAATCAATTTATCGATTAAATGGATTAATCATTACACTAATGACGACTGTCAGCACAGCTCCCCCTGACCTGTTTTGATGTGTTTTTCAGTGGCGATGGCGCAGATACCCGTGGACTGCTGCTTGTCCGTCATGAACCAAACCCTGGATAAGAAACTTGTTGCAGATTATTACCCACAGGCCAAAGGCTGCACTCTGGACGCCACCATGTGAGTTTATCTGACGGTCTTGACACGAGCACCTTGCTGTTGTTCTGGGTCACAGCTGAACTGGTCTGTTGTTCTATCAGCTTGGTGACCAGGAAAGGAAGAAAACTGTGTGCACCGCATGATGAGCCGTGGGTCCAAGACGTGAAGAAGCACGTGGATCATTTGAAGAAACTCTGCAAGAAGCAAGGCTACAAGGTACCGGTCTGCTAACACCCAAACACCAGTCTTTCTTAGTGGACAGTTCTTTTATGTGTTTTACGGCCCAGTCGGGGTCATACCAGGTGTTTTAGGTGGTTCCTGTCAAGCTATGCCACTTTTGGAAACTTCAAGAATGGAGTTTGGATTAATTTAATTACCATCATAATCCAGATTTTAGCTATTTCATCTATTTAATCCAGGTAGAAAAACTGAAGGAAACCTTCTTCAGGAAGTTAAAGTACAAACCTCACAATATAGAGGCTCTGCTCCTCACATTTAGACTAAAATAAAAGCTAATTTGTGAAAACAACATTTTTATGACAATTTCAACCTGCGCAGACTGTCATCAAGTTCCTAAACGGGAAAAGCCTTGTTGTGAAGAACCAGAATGTTTTATTCAAATAAAAAATGTCTTCATCCCCATAGAGCTGTTTCGGGTTTTGACTGTTCCTTGTTTGTCTGCAGGGAAAGCGCTGCTTTGGCGTGAAGCACCAGTGAAAAAAAGAGAGGGACTCGAAATACCGACCTTTGTGAAGCTGCTCCGACTCATCCTGTTACTGAAGAGGCTCCCTTATCTCATCCCTAAATATTTAAGCTACAGTTGGAACTGAAATGATTACTTTTGTGGAATTGATGTTCTTTTTTTAAGCATGATTAACTGTGAATCGGTCAATTAAGTGAGGATACTTTTCTAAATATCTGTGACTCTTTGAAAACTATCTTTATTTCTGTTCAGGAACTGTAAAAACAGCCTTATGAGAAAAAAGGTGAAAATTATTAAAATAAAAAAATGCCTTTACATAAAATACCTGCCAATAGGGAAAGCAAATGTTCCTACCAAGATTTATTATTTTAGGAAAAAAATTGTAAACTAACATTATTTTTCTATTGGAAAAAACTCTATTGAAAAGATTATTTTTCTTGCAAGACCAAAAATGAAACATTTTTTCTTGAAACAAGTCTTTTTACTTCTTACGGTTGCATTTTTGCACTTAATTCTGGCTGAATTTAAGCCCAAATGTTGGAGAAAAAGTCATATTTATAAATCCGTGAGCATGAGGGTCAGCTTGGTCTTTCAATTCAAGTTCAGTTTGTTGCATATTGTTTTTACATTTAGTTTTCCAGCTTCCTGATTCTAAATCACAGCTGGTTCTGGTAGCTGTTCCAGTCCATTCATTATTTTACTTACATGTTTTTCTACTTTTCCGTTTGCTATTTGGACACAGCTTTGTTTTTATTTTTAATCATTTTAAATAATTTGCTCGTTATGCTAATCTCTTTTCTAACAACTTTGGTGCAAATCATACATATCAAATGTTTGTGATTCATGATTGTAAATGAGCTCTGATTTTTTTTACTTGTTTTCTTTGTCAGAAGTATGTTGCATTGTAACAAGATTCCACTCTTGCAATACTGATGTTTAGCATCTGTCAGATTTACTTAATTACACGTTTTCTCTAAAACCTGTCTGTGTGGTCATTATTAAAGTCTGCAAAGCACCACTAGTCATATGTATGCTTCATATTTAATACTTTCAGTCCAAGTCAAATGTTTATTAGGCTTCTTTAAAAAAGATGAACCCCAAATCATCAGGATTTGAGTTTTAGGGTGAACTTTTCAGGTAAAACATAACAATGAAATGTTTTTTTTCTTTCTTAATTAGCTGTAGCTTCCATCCATAGTAATACTTTCTCGGGTGATAATACTCACAGTAACTTCCAAGGTTAAGAAATGAGTGATGCTGGGTAGACATGAGGAGAACATGAAGGTTTGCAGCAACATGAGTTCAGCCCGGAGGGATGTTTGTGAAAAATAAGCAGACAGCGCCACCTGGAATGGAATCTGCATCTCCACATGTGGCTCTTTTACCCTTCCACTGTGGCTCTCTGGTTAAAGACAAAAACAGTTTTTAGTTTTTAAAAACATTTTAGACATCAGATTTGTGTGTGCCGTTTATCACAGAAAATCAACTTGAAGTCATAAAGCATAATCAGAATTAAGGCCCATCGGATTATAAAACAGATTTTCTATTTTTGAACAATATATAAGTGTGCCTTATGGGTTGAGAAATACAGTGAGAGTCACAATTGGATCCGATTTATCTTTTTTTTTGTTGGATTCGTGTGTTTTTTGGCAGAGATCTACCACAGACACTTATCACTGATGGCATTACACTACCTGCTACCACATTGAGTTGATTCTGTATGACACTAGGAGTCTTTTACTTTGAAAGGAAATCATGTGAAGCTCTGTCAAAAGTTATAAACTGTTTTTTAAGTGTATTTTCTCTTTATATTTATGTTTTATTCATGCAAAAGAAGTTAATCTCATTTATCATAATGGTAGCTTTGACATAAATATACATCAGTGTCTTATTTTCAAAGGGGGTGTTGATCTTGAGCTCCTGCTGGGTTTTGGTCCATCAAACATTGACCTGAATGGCTCTGTAAGTGTTGAAGATTGCAGACCCCAGCCCTAGATGAACCTTCATAACACCACTAAGACAACCGGAAATCCTTTCCAACTCATCACAGATAGAAAATTATCATTAAACAATTTTATTTAATTTTATATATTTGTCATTTTTTTATGGGAGGAAACTGTGAAATTAAATTATTTCAAATTAGCTCAAACATAAAATCAGGAGTTTGCATATCCATGATACTGAAAGGCTTACAAAACCCATCTATCTATCCATACTTCCATCTTCAGAACCCGCTGAATCCTTTTTGGGGTCGTACAGTTGCTGGAGCCTATCTCATATACTGTTGGACAAAGGCGAGGTACACCTGAACAGGATTCCCAACCTCGGCCTGTCTGACGTGGACTGAGATGCACGGAATCAGGAGGGAAAAAAACTACAGGCAAAATAGAGTGAATTTGCTTTTTTAATAATTAGTTATTTTCATAAAACTAAAGACATCTTCAACCAGATTTAGACAATGAAAAAAGTAAAAATTGTTCTCTGCTTCATCCTTTGAGAATTGAACTTCTATGAACAAATATGAACAAAATAAACTTAGTATAAATATATATATATATATATATATATATGTGCATTTACATACAGACTTATACATTGTTATATATATTCTCATGTACGTAGATCTATGTTTACACACACAAACACGTTAATAAGAAAGACCTTCATTTAAAACTGAAACATGTTATTTTTTTAGTCCCTTTCTACTTTTAAAAGTGTTATGATCTGAAACAAATATGTGAAAACAACAAAACAAATACAAAAGTAGACCTGAAAACAGCTTTTTTAAACCTTAATGGTTTAAAAAATAAGGTTCTTCCTTTCCAAGAAAAAAAATACTGTAACAGATGGCAGTCTCCACCAGGGGGCACTAAACGCACGCCAGGAGCAGAAGCTCAACCAGAGTTTTAAGTCCAGAATCACTTTTTAGAGCATTTTTCAGGGACAGCTGCCAGAACCAGAGATGTATGACTTAAATTTCACATAGAAGGCTGAGAGTTTATTTTATGATAACAAATATGGTGTAATGTTTGTGTCACAGACTGGAAGCAACATTCTTGTATTCTTTATCTGACGATGCTGCTCCAGCGGTGAGGACTGAAGCAGCTGCAGGAGTTGCTACTTTTACTCTCACACACAAGTGTGTTTGTGGACATTCCTGTTATTCACTCTCATCTCGTTTATGGACTCGACCTGACGCAGGAGCACCTTGACCAGGATCTCCATTCCGACCATCCAGGGTCCCCTCTGCCAAAGCAGCAAAGACGATAAACAAATAAATAAATAAATATGCTCAAAGCGTTGTTCTTTTGAGCAGCTCAATGAAAATAAATCCAGATCCTGAAAATTCCAATTCTTTGGTTATACTTAAAAAAATGATCTTAAACATTAAAACCTTCATTGAACAGCCAAATATGTGTAATACCTTCAAATTTCTGTAAAATTTGACTTTTTTTCAAAATTCTTTTTTTATTATTCATCTTGAAATACACATATGAAGAATTGTGAATATTTTAGGATTTTAAAACAAAGAGGTTGTAAAAAAAAAAAAAAAAACAAGACCTGAGTTTGTAGTTTTTCAACTGGTTTTGTTTTGTCTGCTCCTGATTTACTACCATCTGAATAAAGAGATTCTCAGAAATGCTGGTTTAATCTTATTCATCTTTATATTTGTACATCATCAGAAAAAAGCTACATGAACATGTTAAAAACACCATTTTCATTGTGTATATTTCACTAAACACAGGTAGATTAGATTGGTATGGATTTGCCTCAGAGAGCATTCTCCAGGTCAACAAGACTTGTTCAGACATGTAACACTTATTTTGGAACAAATGATCCATCTTTAGGTTGTTTTTGGTAAAATAGTAAGTGGTATATACTTACTATCTTCTATGGAGGCCCAAAACCATCATCCCACTCACACACACATTCATTCACTGATGATCAACAACCCATCTTTGATCATGTTTAGAGGTTTAAAAATATCAAGGAATTCAGCTAAATGTTTCAGTGCAAGAGCCTCCTATTTAACACTGAAATGAACTATAGTCTGTTGAGAAACTGCAGGACTGAGCGTATGACTGTATTATGATTGTGAGATTTTGACGAACCACAAAAAGAAAACTTTAAGTTTAAATTTTGGTCCAAAAAATTTGTTATTTTATAAAGTTTTTTAAACTTGCCTCAGAAATTAAAACGGTTATTTTTTGTAAAGTGAAGGTAAAACAGTAACTAATAAAACAGTCAATGAATGTAATAGAAAACACAAAAAAGGAAATTAAATTTGAACAATGTTTCTCTGTATTTAAAGGAAAACCTAAATTTGACTGTCACTGATCATCCTTTGATCCTCTATTGTAAAAGTGTTCCCAGAGGTCTTTTGATTAAGATTATGCTATTTTTAGACAAAATAAAAAAAGTGTGTTTTTAGGTCATAGTTTCTGCCGAGCGGCAGACGTTCATCAGAAATTCACCTCTGAGTTGTAGGAGTGTCTTCCCCTCTATGTTGCTGAGAGTTCTCTTTGGGCTCTTCCACATACGGTCCCTCACACCCCCAACTTAATATTAGCAGAGCAGCAAAAACAGTAAATATTGGAGCTATCCAGGCGTACAGTTTTAATCCAGACAGCAGCTCAGCTCAATCTTTTTCAAACAGTGTTTTTTACATCTGCTCCTGATTCACAACAACCTGAATAGAAATTAGTGCTGGACGAATCAATCCAAAATATCAACAGTATCGATTTCAAGTTGGTATCGGATCCATACTGGCCCGTAGATATAGATATTTCCACTCTTGTTTGAAACTTCTCTGTATCAGGACCCAGCCGGGTCGCTCCGTCACCGCAGTTCTTCAGAACCTCAGCAGCAGATCTCACAGTGCATGCATGCATTGTTCTCCTTATTTCCACTCTATTTAAATGCTGAGTAGTTTTAGTTACTTTTCACCTGTTTTTATTGTTCTATTTAAAGGATAAGAAATTACAAATTATTCATATTAATACCAGTTGCTTATTTATTGTTAAATATTCTGATTTCCATCCTAACCTTGTTTCTGTTTCTTGTCTGTTTTTTGCTTTGATTTCTTAACTTTTTATTTAATTTCAATAAGTTTTTATTATTGTCTTAATTATATTTTAATGTTAATCAAGTAATTAAAAAAAGGGAAACTTGCAAAAAAAACGTCCACGCCAATGAAAAACAATTGAGATTTTGAGGTTCTTTTTACATCCACCACAATTAGGAAAAATATCGATATTGGTGACAATATCGGCGATACTGACCGGTATTGGATCGGTATCAGACCAATACCCAAATGCTCAGAACGATTAGAAATGCAATTTTAATCTTTACATATGTCCTCCAAATATTATCCTAACTATTGTAAACAGTCCTCGCGTCATTTAAAATAGAACAATTCATTAATAAGAGAGTGTGTACATTGCTCTTACTCCTACTTATTGCGTAGTAAACTGAATTAATTCAAAACAAACAAATGAAGCCAAACATATAACTCTGACTGAAGGCCCTTATCAGAGGTGAGGACACAGGTGAGGTTCTGCTGAGTCATGGTAAAGAGGGCACCTGTGGGTTTTCCATAAATAACCCCTGAGGTAAATGAAGAAAGAGGAAGTGGCTCTGCTGCAGTTCATCTTTACTGGTGGCTTTTTACGCTCACACAGAATGTAAACAAACCGTGAAAAGCAGCCAGCCCCTTCATGCCTCAACCTGCAGACACCTGAGCGCAGGTGAGCTCATGCTAACAGAGACCGGAAGAGCTCTCTGACGCGGGGAGCGCGTGAGCAGTGTGAAGAGCAGGACATGCAGGAGTGTAAATAACTGAATGAATGGATCTGAGAGCAGAATGATGGTGACTCGAAGATGAGGCTATAGCTTTATACCATCAGAGATCTGCTGCAGCCTCACAGAAGGCCGTCTGAGCGGCGGGCGCTCGTGCGCGGAGTGACGCGTAACGGCGGCTTCCATTGGCTGGCGCGCGTGTCAGTCAGGGCGGATCGGGGGAGGTGGCGGTGGAGGTGAAGTGTTGACAGCGGTTCAGAGGGCAACAACAGCAGCGGCTGCCGCGGATGTCCGCCTCCGTGCAGGGAGAGGCCGTGAGTCGGGCGTTCATGGAGAGCTGAACCCGTCCTAACGATGCTCGTGTCCCCGGTACCGCGGTTCCTGCTCTGCGTGGGCCTCTGGGTCGGATTGTGTGGAGCTGCACCCCGCATCAGTCCCGACGATGCGCCGCCGATCTCCGCGGCGCCTGGATCAGACCCCGGAGCCCGGGAGAGCCTGCCTGGTTCCGATCCCGGGAGCAGGATCTCCCCGCTAAGCGGACTCGCTTCGAGCCCGGACCCGAAATCTGCAACAACCAGCATCGCCGTCCCCGAGGCCGGAGTAATCCCAGCCCCGAAGGAGCGGAGGACCGGAGCGCGCCGGAGATCGGCGGATGCTCCGGCGGCTCTGTTCAGCCCGTTTAAGGCGCTGCAGACCGGAACCGGACTGACCATGGTCTCCGAGCGCACCGCCAACGACGCCTGGGCTGCGGACAACGGCGGGGCCCCCGTCACCGCGGCGGAGAGCAGACAAGGTGAGTGTGCACCTGCGGGGTTCGGAGGCCCCGCGGATCCGGACCCGGATTCTGATGGAGTTACAGTCTGAGAATGAAAGATAGGCCGAGCACGCACGCGCACCTGACGCTGGAGGCTCAGCTTTGACGCAGAGACCGAGGACATGGGTTGGCAACAATGGACCCCCCCCCCCCCTCCTTCACATCCATGCAGCGCTTTTCTCAATAACATGAACGCCCGAAACCACCGTGCGCGTGAACGTGTGCGTTTACTGAGCGGATCTGGACGCTCCTTCTTCTGGAGGATGATGGTTCTCCAGAAAACATGAGGGGGGGTTATTTCATGAATGGAGCACCCCCACCCACCTCCCAACATGTGGATGCTGAGCTCAGACTGAGCCTCCTCATTGTCGGTGTCTGTCTGCAGCGACTCCTCACTTATTCATAAAACCGAAGCGGGTCAAAGACGGGGGCGGGGCTTATTCCCCCTTTGATCCCTGTTCACTTGCCTGTCAGAATACAGCTTGTATGCTCCCCCTCTCTGAGTCCATTACAGTTTCTCTGCGGCTGAAGATCAGTGATGTTACCTCCTCTGTGATGGAGCTCCTCTGTGACCTCTGACCTCAGCCGTCTGCTCTCATCAGCACCTGAATCTGCTCCACAGTTTGCCCCCATCATCTGCGAGGCTCAGCCTCCTGCTGCTCCGCCACAGAGAGCACCCACACCATTCATGTCATGATTTAGATCACTTAAACACACAGATGCCACAGTTCTTGGCTCAAAACCGAACCGTATGTTACACTAATGAACTGAATGGTGGGGAAAGTGAATCCTTGCATCTCTACTGCACACTAGTACGATTATGTTGAGAGTGTCAAACAATTGTGCTGAATTTAAAACCATGTGCAGAGGTAGAGGGGTCAACCTCTGACTAGAACAGAAATCTGCAACCTGCCGCTCCAGAGCAGGGCTGTCAAACTCAATCGTACAAGGGCCAAAATCAAAAATACACCTTAGGTCACGGGAAAAAGCGGATAAACATTTATTGAACACACTAAAACTACATTTTTAAAACTTTAAAACTAGAAATTTTTGACATATTTATGAATTAGATATATAGCATTACCCGTGATAATGCTAGCGTCAATTCTGTAAGCTGAATTTGGCCACTGAAGATGATAGTGCTGATAGCTGAAAACGCTGAAGCTGATAGCTAGCTATAACATTAGCTAAATGCCAAATTAGCCTAAAAAAATTAAAAAAAAGACAATCTTAGGTTAGCCAAAACAGCTAGCATATAGCTGAAAAAATAGCTAAACTACAAAATAGCCTAAAAAAATGAAAAAAAAAGCCCAAATTAGCCAAAACAGCTAGCATGTAACTATTAGCCTAACTCTGAAACAGCATAAATGAATAAATACATAAATAAAATACCTTATCATCTTTTCTAAAAGATGTGTGGCTCCTACTGAGTTGTGGTCAGTGAGAAATTGGCCAAAATGGCTCTTTAAATGTTAAAGGTTGCAGACTCCTGGACTAGAAGATTGCAAGTTCCATTCCACCCATGTGTTGAGGTGTCCTTGAGCAAGGCACTGAACCCCACATTGGTTCTGGTGGTTATAGGTTGGCATCAGTGTTCAGCAGTGGAGCCGCCATCAGTGTGTGAATATGTGTGTGCATGGGTGAATGGGACTGTGACTGTAAAGAAATTTGGGCCTTCAAAAAGGTAGTGAAGCGTTATATAACTATACACCATTTGTTTTATTGCATTGGATTGACAAATTTTGTATCAGATTGTTGAGAAAGTTACATCCCTATTAAACACTTGTTACCAGGTTTGTGGGGTATCTGTTTGTAACAGTCAGCTGTGTACCCACTATTTGCACACACATGTTTTGGTGTGGGAGACATGGGGTTAGGCTTAGGGGTCAGCTTCATCAATCTGATGAAACGTCCAGCTCAGTTTGCATTGAAACTAATTAGGCTCTGCTCATAATGAGGGATTGTAATTTTAGGAGCAAGCTGAGGTTTGGGGGGTTGGGTAGAGCTGGATCTGGGCCCCTTGTTTTTGTGTTCTGTTGGGGCAGAAGGAGGGTGAAGAGCGGGCCAGAGGAGTTCTAGGATTTAAGTGCAGATTTCAGTTCTTGGCATCCTTGGCTTGGATTTAATCATTTTAGGACATAAACCAGGTTTACACTGTTTTGGCAAGGATGATATCTCAGACCCTTTGTCCTAAAACACCTGCACGAGTGCATGACAAAAGAACCTGGAAATGTATCTGCATCTGAAAGATCAGAAGGGAGGAGCTTCTCTGTGGCGTTTAATGTGATGATTGTGGAGCTGGAAAGGTTGTTGGATGGCTCAGGTGGCTCCATACAGCATGAGAAACCAGGGTTTGTTTCACAAAGGGCGCGATGAGATGAATCCAGTGTGGGTCCTTGACCAAAACCTTTCACATTACTGCCTAACTATGTGGCCACAAAGTGACCTGGGTGTCCATGTGCCGGTCCCCAGCCCGGATAAAATACACAATTATGTCAGGAAGGGCATCCAGTGTAAAACTCAGCTAAACAAAAGTATCTTCCTCTGATGATGAAGATTTCATTTAGCTTCAAGCTGTGACATGATTGGACCATTTTTTCTTGATAAATTAAATTGGCTTTGTTTATTTATTTGTAAAATCGACAGTTCTTTTTCTGAGTGTTTCCCTTCATGTTTTGTTGTCTCATTCGCAGACCGCACGTGTAACTGCAGCAACGGCAGCGAGGGCACCTACGACCCGGAGGACTGCGACCCGATCACGGGTCAGTGTCCCTGCTTGAGTTTCGATACTGGGCTGCAGTGCGAGGACTGCGAAGAAGGCTTCTTCACCAACGGCACGAGCGGCTGCCTGGCCTGCAACTGCGACTCCATCGGGGCTGTGACTCACCTCTGTGACAGGTCAGACCGTCTCCTCATAGTTATATTTGCTTTGTCAAAGCTCCAGAGGACGGGTGAATGTCATCTCTGGTCAGTCGGGTACAGCGCAGACAGACCTCAGCAGTCATTGATCAGATGATGCGAAAGAAGACCTCGTCCTCATGCCTGCTCATGTTTCTGGTTTCTTTCATGTCCTCACAGCTTTAAAGCAACGTGCAGTCTGTGCAGCATCATTTCCAAACATCAGCAGATCCTGAGAGTGGAAACATTGGCACTGACCTGTGTGACCTTTCACACTTATTATCCCCCACATTTAGTTTTTTAACCTCTCCATGTAATCTTTCACTTACAGTCTCAGACTATTCTCCTCAAGAGGCTCTCAGTTAAATATCTGGGATGTAATAGAGACAAGAGGATAGCATATTTTCTGATTATGAGGCTCACTTTAAAGCTTTAATTTTTTTACAAACGACAGTGCACCTGGTAATCTGGAGCTCCTCATGAGGATTCATTCTGGTTGTGGTTATTGACGATTTTGAGAGGATTTTGAAATGTTTGGTTGAATGTTATTGTGGGTACGCTAACACGGCAAACATGTTGCAGCATCGTTTCCACTGAGCAGTCCGGTATGGTCCGGTTCGATCCTGTATTTAGAGCTTTTCCATTTTTAAATGGACCCATTAAACAGTTCTGACGCGTACCTGTTGTAGGTCCATAGAAAAATGGAATAGAACACTTGGGGTGGAGTCCTTGTTGCCTTATAATCCAGTCCCCCTTATATACAATGTATTTTACAGGCTGCTCTGGCCAATTAAGAATTTTACGAGACTTTGACCACATTGGGGATGAAAGGACTGGTTCACGCTGAAGTCCTGGTTATTAGCTGACTTCTGTTCTTTTAGAATGCTTGCATCTGAAGCAGCTCCAAATCATGATACTGCCCACAGGAATTCTTCCACAGTGTTAATTCCCTGTGTTTTATGATTCCTGCTAAAAACAGGTTTTTATCAGTCAGCCTAGTCAATGAAATGTTTTCTGCAGCCTTTCGGTTTTGCATTCTGAGTCTGCTCATCTACTGCAAACATTGTTTGGTTCTATGGGACTTGAGGATACCTGACAACCAAATCTGAAAACCAACCCTGCGGATCCATGGGGGATGTTTCTGAAACAGAAAGATCTCAGTGTATCTGAGAAAGATTTCTGAAATAGACACAGGACCTGTCGCTGAATGACAGATGGCGGGCCTTTGCGTGGCATGTTTCCGTGTCATGACAGGCTCGGTGACGCTCATGTTTGGGTTATGGCGAGGGTTGTGTGTTATCACTGGATCACAGCTGGATCGCATGTCTGAGTTTGACTGCAAGTAGCGCAGAAGTGATTTGGTTGATTTGCATCCTCGGCCACAAGTGGACTTATTTTGCTGTTCGCACTCAGGAGGCGGAGTGAGCGCACCGTAGGGAGCAGCGCTGGGTTCAGAGACTCAGCTGCGTCTGCAGAGGCCGTGATCTAAAATACTCCCAACGCTTTTCACGGAGATGCTGCTAGTGATTGTGAGAGTTGGTGATTTTTTTTTTCTTCAAGCTGACCTAGTTTCATTCTCTATATGCTAACCCTGCTTGGTTGTCATGGCAACTGCAGTAAGTGGATAAATAGTGAAAAGTTTTGGCTTGAGCAGAGAAGCTCTGAGTTTTTGCTCAGACTTGGAGAGTTCGTGTTTGTTCTGATGGTAATCAGAATCTTCCTGATAAAGTGTTTCTTAACTGAGATGCAAAAGAATCCACCTAGTTCGAAACAAAAATTCCATATCTCTCTCCGGAAGACAGACAAGCTGGCATGCGGCCTCTCCTTGAGCCGCAGTGTGAGGCGTTGTGTGCACGTGTGTGCAGACATTCGACGGGGTTGTTATTTCTGCCCGTTTTTAGCAGGTTGAGTCAGCGTTCCGTTTGCTGCTCTCACTAACACATCAGCTTACATGAGACCTGGGAGCTTACATGATTCCTGGCAGAAGCAGGGCTCTCATGGAATCTCAGCATGCCAAGCAGATTATGAGGGAGGCCTGCTCCGAACTTCAACTGCTCTGAAGTTCAGGTGGATTTTGCAGAAGCTGGAGACAGGAAGGTTATCTCAGGTCTGTACTTTCCAGCAGAAGTTAAAAAGGTCTGTCTCTGAACGTTTCTGTCCCGATGACTCTGCCAGCCTGGCTCCCTCTCTACTCAAGAGCTTATCATTGTAAGTTATAGAGATAATCAGCTTTTCGACCTCCCCCAGTCTGCTTCTTTGGGTATCGCTGCCATTAAGTAATGAGCTGTGAGGAAAATAGTCTGCACTTTAAATCTCTGCTGCAGGAACAAAGCAGCCAAAATGAGAAAAACACGACTTCCTTTTTCAGGAGATACACATCCATCAAACCGACTGAATAAAGGGCAGTGTCTGTGCACGTGCACAGTTGGAACTTTCTACGCATGAGCGCCCTCTCATACACATCTACAGGTGGAAAGACTGACTTGTTTTTTAATTGACATTATTAGTCAAATAATTTTTTGTGACAAATTGACGAGAATTTCCATTTCAGTAAAGTAAAACTGAAGGACCAATCCTACTTCTCCTTGCTAATTCCCCGTAGAATATTTTTTTTTGTGCCACGAACAGCTCTTGTGATCTGATTTTGTCATGTCCAAAACACTGGAAGCAAAAAGCAGTTGGGTAGAGGCTAATCAGAGTGTTTACTAGATGGTTAACCTGAGTATTTTTAATGGGCTATCCACAATGACAGGGTGCTAACCAGAGAGCTAGCCAAAATTTGACCCCAGGTGCTAACCAGGACATTACGGAAAAAGCTAACCAAAGTATTAACCAGATGACTAACCTGTATTTATCATGGGCTAACCATCATTTTACTCAAAGGGCTAACCAGAGAGCTAACCAAAGTATGACCCAGGGTACTAATCAGAGTATTAACCAGATATCTAACCAGAGTGCTAACAAGTGTATGAACACTGACAGAATGTGAAAACTGAGTCTGATGTCTCCTACAGAAAGGGTTTCTTTCTGGATCCATCCAAATGAAGCAAATTCAGTCGACATTTTAGTGATATGGACGCCATGTTGGAACCAGTAAGCAGTGATTGGTAAAAGTCGTTCAACGTTTCTATGGCAACCACTCTCACCAATCAAGAGAGAGCTTATTGGAAGGCCACACCCCTCCCACTTGTTGTGGGTTGTGGAATCTGTCAAACAAATGTTTGTCGTGAGACCACATGCTAAATTTATAACCTGAGTAACTTGAACTGTAGAAAAAATGTGTTCACCTTTTGGCACATCCTGTCATAAAATGATTGAATATAAGATTTTGACTTCTTGGAGCCAGCAGGTACTTCCTGTTTGGAATGCCAGGAGAGACGGGTCCCTCAGACCAGTTCTCATATACAGTCAACCCATGGGCCTAACCAATGTATTACCCAGACAGCTAACAGATCTATGGAAACAACATGACCCGTGCTCCAAAATAAGATCTGTCCCAGTTATGGATTGTATCTGATAATCCCACCCACTTTTCCTAGCAGCCGAGTAGGATGTTATAATCCACTGAGCTCAAGTAAAATTTATTTTTGTTTCAAATGCGAATTTTAATAATCTTTCCAATTAAAAGAAGATTACAAATTGGCCTTTATTTGTTGAATTTGGACAGTTCAGGCTGCTTTTCTTCACAGCAGCGAGCTGTTCATAACTTTAGAACATATTCTTAACGAGAATCTCACTGACAAACTGTAAGGGATTAGCTAGTCTTTCAACAGTGGCAAATAAACCACAGGAATAAGATGTTTCCCAAGCTCTGCTAAAAGCAGGAGGTTGGATAAGGAAGCACATCTGCTATAAAAACTGAAGCCAAATCACATAGGTGAATTGTCAGGTGAATTGTGGCTCCGCCCCCTGAGGGAAGCACCCAGAAGACCAAACAAACTGCTGGCAGCAATAGCAAAATAGGCTTGCCTTACCATTTTATTTCAGAGTTATAACAACGGTTTCACTCATTGAGATGACTGCTTTATCATATTTTCTCCAGTTTTTTTCAGACTTTCTCTTTTGTTCATGGAAAACTACAGTTTCTTTCCAACCAGAAATTGAACCTTCTGCTGTACAAATATTTCTTGATGCTGCATAATTCCTGCAAAAGGTTCTAAATACTGATAATATAACACATCGGTGTGTACATTT
Organism: Oryzias melastigma; assembly: GCF_002922805.2. NCBI lineage: Eukaryota > Metazoa > Chordata > Actinopteri > Beloniformes > Adrianichthyidae > Oryzias > Oryzias melastigma. The sequence goes on along the minus strand of NC_050520.1, from coordinate 32,222,955 downwards.
TAATAAAGATTAAGCATTACTACTAAATAATTTTATAAATGTAAGGCTCGCTGCTACTGAAATCAAACATGCTGTGTTTATCAGCCGACTGAAAAGTGATTCTTTCTAAACAATAGTTGTCATTTTACTTTGTTCTAAATATGGTTTAACCTCTAACCCAGCTTTAGCTGTTTGTCCAGACTCAAAGTTAACACATACAAATTTTTTACATCTGTTACTCTTTTTTTTCTTCAAAAACTGAAAGCTTTAAAGAAAGAAAAAAGTTTAAAAAAAAATTAAGGGGCTGTCAAGAACATAAAAAACTAGCAAAATATGTTACAGTTTTTTAATTTAAATAAAACCAGCAAAATATTGAAAAATATACATTAAATTGACTTATATAAAAAAAGTTAAAATTTGTTAACAAACGTGAAAGTAACACTATTTTATGTTGACTTACAGGTCATTGAACCCACAGCTTAAAGCGTTAAGAACTCTGCTTAACAGTTACGAGGTTAAACAGTTTTAAAAAAAATAGGCAAATAATTTAACCTTCTTTTGGGCCTATTAATAAAATCTACAAATGACTATTAGAGTATATAACCTCTAAAGAAGGAATATTTTTAGGACTAACAGGCTTAGGAGTGGCACGCATCGCTTACATAACACTGCTGGCTCAGGACTCACTGCGTTCCAGTTACCTTTATCAGCAAGTCCAGGACGGGCGCAGGTAGACATGAGCTGGACGGCAGCAGCTCTCCCGGACTCGCTGTTTGCTCAGACTTTGTACTTTTACTTGTCATGGTTTTAGGAACTGACTTTCTTTTACATCAGAGCAACAGATTTGCACAAACACATTTACAGCCTTTTATGATGGCGAGTGAAGTGCCATCATTCCCCGAATGAGGGTGTGTGTCCACACGGAGACATGCAAAACAATGACACAACAAAACGTGAATGTGAGCTCTTCCTGCAGGGAGAAGCATCCTGTAACGGCAGCATGTCAACAGCGCCCCCTCTGGCAGTGTTAGCTTTAACAAAAGTTGGATTTATTTCAAAGATTTGCATGTTTGAAGGTTTTTCTCCATACCTGTGTATTACAGGTGTTGGTTATACACAATTTGTAGCGTGTATGAATACACTAAAATGTGTGTTCAACTGAAAAATCAAACCCCCTCCAGGACTGAGCTGATGGAAATGGTAAACATGCAGAAAGATGAAACTAATACAGCTCTGTAAATATCTTAAAATATCATTGGTAAACATACCCAGCCTTTTGATTCACATTTAACTGTAGCTACTATTTTTATTATAAGCACATACTTGCAGTAAACTCCTGGCCAAGTAAGAAACTCCCCAATTTAAGAAGCAGCTTTGTGGCTAATGTCTCAGTCATGTGCACACGTATGGGGGTTGATCTGTACGAGTGCTGGTGGTTTTTTGGGTTCATCCTTACTTACCCTTACATGTTGTTTACTGTAAGTGTTCACAACGACCTGTCGCTCGCAGAATGCCCATAGATAAAAATACGATTAAAATTTCTGTCCTACATAGTAACTGATCGGTCTACGATTTTGATATTTTGTGCGGACCACCTGCGGGCCTCCTGCAGATTTGGCTATTTTTTTTCACCCACAGACAGCTCCTATCCACCCGTAAGGGCAGTTGTTACTGAGACATAACCCATCTTCATAGTAAGCAGACCTTTTGTTGGTGAAAAATAAACTGCATCCACTGCTGCTTTTCTTTTGGGAATGGAAAAAACAACTTTGCTTTTGTTTCATAGACAAAAAACAAAACAAAACAGTTTTTCGACCATTCTAGTAAATCTGAATCGTCATGGTATTTCTCCTTTTAAGCAGCACTGCAGTGCATTACAGTGAATTCACCAAGTGAGACAACAAACACTATGGGTAAACCGCATGGTATCATCATTCTGATAACTGAGTATTTAAAGATTTTCTCTTGTAAATATTTGCAATACAAAGTTTTCATAATTACGGTTGTCTGTTACAGTAATTTTGTTACTACACTGCAGACACACTTTCATTTTATGACAAGGAAATAATCTGCTGTGTGCTCAGTTGCATGTGTGACTCACATAGAGGTTAACAGCCATCTTGACTGAGTCTGATAGAGTAAATTCTCGGCCAGTAAATCCAACTCTGAGCTATGAGAGCTTCTCCTGCTAGACCCAGTCTCCCTTCTTTGTTCTGTTGGTGTTTTGTTAAATTTCTTCATGTTTATCCTGCAGCTATTTACTGTAACTCACATAAAAGTTAGTTTGAGTTTTCTAGGATCTAAAACTGACTGGATTTTCCTTGCTGGAAAGTTTTTGCAGTGATTTGATCTTCATCACATCTTCATACAGTCTTCAGGGTTGTCAACAGTGTCATGAATGATGCTAGAAAACTCATGTTTGCTGATTTGATTCATCTTTTCTCAAAGTGTTCATGGTGTTCACACGAGACGAGCAGGGAGGGGCTTCTTCGTCTTCTTTTTCTACTATTTAATGTCCATCCACCTACAGTCTGAAGAGGCTTGGTGCAAAAAGTCAAATCTTGTGATTTTTGCTCTAGGTGTTTTATTTCCCAACTCTATTCCGATGTGTAAAAGACTTAATGTCACAAACCAGAATTATTAATTTCTCCCTTATGATCAATTTTCAAACAGTTGGCACTTCCGTTAATTAAAAGGGACATCATCCATACTTCACTTTCAATTCAGAGGCGCCGATTGGTCAACCTGGTTTAACTTAACTTGCGTTCAACGGCAGTGTGTTTTGTATTTAGGGCCCAAAAATGGTCATAGAAACTTGCTTAGCGACAAGTGAATGTGGAAGCCTGAGATGCAAATACTGTATCAGAGGTGCCAAATCCAGTCCTCAGGGGCCAGGCTCCTGCTGGTTTTACAGAAACTCTGCCTTATCTGCTGCTGATTACCTGAATCAAAAGTGTTTGGCCAATAAGGAGCTTCAGTGGCAGGTTGGTTGGAAAACATGTACGCCGGCCCTGGATGTGGACACCATAGACTTTATATTGGAAGTGGCTTGCTACTGGGGACTATGTGAACATAGCTTTACTTGTAAAATCTTTAAAAAAGGTTTAAGAAAAGTCTCTGTAATGTCCCTGTCCACTCTGGAGTGTTTGTGTTTTTGCATCTTACTAATCCTGGAGTTTTCTGACATCCTCCACAGCTTGTCTGCCACATCAGTGTTTGATCAGTCTCTTGGAGAGGTGGTTGTTTTTCTGAAGCTTCAGTTTGGGTGGAGTAACTGGCCTCAGCAGATGTGGAAAAATAAGGAGGGAGCACCAGAACCATCTGCTTCTGTTGATTAATAACATTTTAAAGCATCATTACGGCAATATATTTTTTGCTAATGCTGATTCTTTAAACAAAGAAAGGGTTTAGTTTAAGCTTTAGAAAATAATCACAGCATAGTTACACTTTTTCATTCCACTGGATGAGTTGTGATTGCAATAAAAAAAAATTAATAGTCTGAAATGAACAAAGCCATAATGCTTTCAAGAGAAGAGGCTTCCGCCTGCATGTGAGCCTCTGACCAGAGTCTCTGAAGACAGTGTGTGAATTATTCATGCATAAGCGAAAGCTTGATCTGATGCCAAGTCAGTGGCGCCTTTCCACCGTTGTGGCTGTCAGGATCCTTACCCCTCCTGCATACGGGGCACAGGTCTGGACTCTGGGCTTCTGGGGGGTTGGCCTCTGCGCTCCTGTGCCCTTCTGCTTTCCAGCGTTGGGGCTTCTGTGGAGGTCTCTCCAGGTCTGACTGGCTGTTATTGGGTTGTCTGGGTGTTGGGGGGTGCCACCCTCCCTCTTATGTTCAGTAGCATCATGGTGCATTTTAGTTAACACTCACCTGGACATAGCCGTCTGCTCTCTTCTGCACAAACATGTCTGATGTATAAAATATGTATGTGTTTGTGTGCATGTTGGTACACGTGTGTTAACTTGAATATGTTGCATGCAGATTTGTCTGTATGAATCTGTGTAGATTAAGTGTGCAGGTTTGTGCAGACAAAGGCTCCACGTGTGCTTATTTATGTACGTGTGGATAATTGAGTGTGTAGATGTGTGCGCACTAAAATGCAGCCCTTCTGTCATCAATTATTTAGGACATTGATAATGTGAAGAGGGCTGTACAGTGGCGTAGTGGTTAGCGCTTTCGCCTCACAGCGAGAAGGTTCAAATCCCAGTCCGTGAAGTTTGTATGTTCTCCTGTGTGTTTTCCCTGGGTGCTCAGGCTTCCCCCCCACTTTCAAAAACATGCTTTATAGGTTCATTGCAGTGCATGTGAGTGATTGTGTGGCCCATTCAGGGTGCAAACTGACAGTATCTGGAATAGGCTCCACCGATCAGCGACCCCGTGACCCCAAAGAGGATTACGCCGGTTTAGAAGATGGATAATATTAAGCCTCCAGCAACTTTTGTTGTTGTTTTGATGTTTTCATGTTCAATATTTGTGTTAGTCTCCGCCCCTTCTATTCCTCTTCCCCTCTTTATCATGATTTGATCTTTGTTTTAGCTCTCTCTCATTTCTATCCACTTCGGAACTCCCCTAAAATGACTAATAATCAATTTTTTTATTAAAAAAGAGGCTTAGTTTTAAGCTTAAGAAACTCTGAAAACCCCACGCATGCACGAGAAGAACGTGCAGACTCCACGGAGAAAGATTATTCTCACTGTGAGGCGACAGAGCTAACCACTGCACCACAGCGCAGAAGAGGTTTATACAAATATGCACCTGGTTTGCCCAAAAAGGACATAACGGAATTCAAAATTAAAAATAAACTCTATCTACCTTCTTCAAATTCTATTGTGGGAAAAAGTCATTTTTACCTCGTAGCTCTGATCCAAACATTTCTGTAAATCAGTGACAGTCCTCCTCCTGCACGCCAATGTTTTTACCTGCTAAACATCCACGAGGAGCTTTCCTGTTTTCCCAAAAATCCTTCAAGCTAAAGGTTTTCCCCAAGCGTATACTTGAATTTGAAGTGCACCTGGAAGTGACTCGTGTTGCAGTTCCTTAAATGACCACTGGAAGCTGCTTTCAGAATGGACTAATTTACTATAGACTCATATGTTAAAAAGCCCAATTTGACAGACAGCAAATAAATGTGTATTTAGCTGGATTTCTAACAGCATTTGATGTTTTATGCTGTATTTTCCCATTAATCCATTTTCCAAAACCTGTTAAAACCCTTTTGGTGTCATTCGGTTGCTGGAGCCTATCCCAGTTGGGATTGGGAAAGAACATGTAAACTCCACACAGAAGGGTCTTTCTCACTGTTTGCCAAGAGTGCTAACAACTACACCTTCATGTGGCCCTGCTGTGTTTTACCATAATGCAAAACATGTGGTCACATGTCTTCAGTTTGACCTTCTGTGTTTGATAGCCCTAAAGTTAATTCTTCTGGATGATGTTCAAATTTGTTTTTAAATTTCAGGAGGAACATTGACTATGATCTAAAAATAAAGTGATTCTGGATGTTTCTGCTTCCTCATTACTGTAGATCAGCTTTCGTATTTGACCCTCATGTTCTTCGATCTGGATAAATGATTGCAGGTAGATCACGCTCCGTCATTCGGACTACGTTCAGTGGGCTCCTGAACCCCATCGGGATTGCTTGGATCATCCTAAAGTTACGTCCAGCTACAGTTTTAAATCAGTGATCCCTCAAAGATTTCAAGCAGAAGGTTGAGCTAAGTGAATTGAGAAATGATGTGAGCGTCCTGCGGCATGCAGACAGCAGCAGGATCTCAGCCTGTCTGCCACACGAGTCCGTCTGAGGCCTGGCGGTGCAGAGCAGCGGTCGGAGTCGCTCAACAGAGCGTGTGCTGATGTCACCCTCTGGTTTGTCTCAGCCCAATTTAAACTCTGGTTTTCCACTGTTGTTGTCGTCATTCTGATGTAACGACACGCCACTGAACCCAGAGCTTTCCAAAAAAGGACAAACAGGCGGGACGAATGCAGAGGTCAGGTTATGTGGTGCCATTAGAGGCTGATAACACCGAGCAGCATGACTGAAACACGGGTGACATTAATAAACAGGATTAAAGATTTTAGTTACATTTTTAAGAAATGGTTTCAAATCAATTCTGTAACTGAAACTCGTTTAGCCTTCAGCGTGGTTCATGGCTACGCAAGTGAACAGTAACTATCAGTTTTATCTTTGAGGACGGTTTAAAGTCTTGTGTATTAAATAATAAATTCCAGCTTTTCTTCTGAACGGCTGATTTAAGATAAAGCATCCCTGCAGTTTCACTCCGGGTCTTTTTTTTTTCTGAGAAAGATGAACGCTTCCATGCTGGTGTCTGCAGAATCCATCCATGCCTCCTGCATGTTTGTGTGTTCAGCTGCAGTGGTTGGGCGGCTGTGGGCTGTGATGTCACACTGACGGCAGCCAATGGAGCGCAGAGCAGCTGAAAGGGGTTAAGCTCTGTCCCCCTGTAACACTGACCTACTTAACATGCTGCTCTTATGCAAAGCTGCTGTGCAGCGCGGTGGAGACAAACCACTGACACCCCCCCACAACAACAAAAAAACACACTCACGGGCTTAAAAAGCTGACTGACCTCTGTGTGCACCACCGACTCTGTGGAAAACAGCAACATGGGGCTGGAGGAGTATGAAACCAGTGAGGGGGGGGTCTTCTTCTCAGCTCATAACCACTCAGAATAACTGAAGCCGTTTCAGCATTTGGGTTTCATGACACATACCCCCCCATAAAAAAACAGTTTAATTCTTAGGTTTCTGGTATTTTTTAATCATCTTTTCATCTATGCATCTAAGATGACCTCTTTCTGAGAATCACTGAGTAGCAGTGAGTAATGCGGCAGACTGACTGTGTCTGCACAAATTTGTCTTTTGCTTTAATATTTTCATATGTTTCTATGTTATTTGTTTGAGTATTTATGTATTTGTTCGCATTCTTTTTGTGTTTTTGAATGTTTTAAAATACATATATATGTTTGCATTGTTAGAATATTTGTTGTTTTTGTTCATGTGTTTGTGTTTTAACATATTTGTACAATTTTTTTAGATATTTTCATGTTTTTTATGTACACACAATTGTGTGTTTTTATTATTTTAATGTGTCTGTAACATATTTTCTAGTTTTTTTGGGGGGGGCAATCACACATTTGTTGTGTTTTCGTGTGTGTGGTATATTCATGTTCCAATTTATGTGTGTATAGCTTTGTGTATTTATAATGTGTTTTTACATATTTTTATGTGTACATATTTTTTACATATTTTGATATTTTTTTGTTTTGTGTATGTGCATGCACATATTTGTTGTGTTTTCATGTATGTGTGTTTATAAGTCTTATTTTCTTTGTAATATTTATATTTGTGTTTTTTTTTTACAAATTTTAATTTTTGTTTTGTGTGTTTATAAGCACACTTTTTATGTGTTTTACATATTTTCATATTGTTGTGTTTTAGTGCATTATCACCAACGGCAGACTGCTGGTTCCAAGTGTAGCAGGCTTATTAGCTCAGACAGGAATATAAGAGGCAAGTACGGTGGCCGGGAAGTACATGAAACACTTTTACGATTTTATAGAAACACTTTTACAATTTGACTAAAACACTTTTACAAGTTTGACTAAAACACTGTTACAATTTGTTTTTGTTTTTTGTGCAAGCACAACTAAAAGTCCAAAAAGTTAAATCAGTCAGGCAGGCAAAGGTCAAGCCGAGCATGGGAGCATCAGAGAGCAACCAGAGTGGTCAGGGTCCAGGGAAGGTTCGGGGCAGGCGGTAAACAAGCAGAATTAAAGACAAAGCAGGATCAAGTGAACAGGAGATCAGATCAGGATGAAACGCTTGGTATGCGGACTGAGTGGCACAAACAATACTTCGCACTGAGAAAAGCTCTTTGTGCTGCTAAGGAAACAGGTGGGTGATTGTCAGATTGGAGCCAGGTAAGCACCCTCTGGTGCTGCGTGTTGGGGCTGCTGGGAGATGTAGTGAGTTAATATCCTGGAGATTCCTCCTGCCAGTGACCAGAGGGAGAAGAGAACTCTGACTCCTGACATGTGTATTGTTTGTACATTTTTTAGTTTAGTATTGTTGTGATTTTTTGTTTTCTTTTACGTTTGTGTTAACAAATTTGTTGTTTTTCATGTATGTGCGTCAATATGTATATGTGTGTGTTTATTGTTTTTGTGTTTTTTTACATATTTTATTTTTTCTTTTGTGTGCATAGGTACATTTTTTAGATGTTTTTACATGTTTTCATATATGTTTAAGTGTATGTATTATAAACATACAGTGGTGGACAAAATTGTTCACACCCCTCAGTTAAAGAAGGACAAACCCACAATTCTCACTGAAATCACTCAAAACTTCCAAAAGTAACAATAAATAAAACACCTGTGATGTCAATTAAAGGACACACCTGAGTTAATCATGTCACTCTGGTCAAATAGTTTTCAATCTTTTATTGAGGTTCCATCATTTTTGTCCAGGCCTGTTTCATTAGTTAGTTTTTTTAAATAATTATGTTAATCAACAATTCAAAAGTGATGGCTCATTTTGATTGTTTAATTTTCAATACATTTTTATTTATTGTTACTTTTGGAAGTTTCAAGTGATTTCAGTGAGAATTGTGGGTTTGTCCTTCTTTAACTGAGGGGTACCAACACTTTTGTCCACCACTGTATATATATGTTTATGTGTTTGTTTTATATTGTTTGTAAATGTGTTAGTTTTTGATCATGTGTTTTTATGTTTCTTTTGGTTTTTTGTGTTCACACATATGTTATGTTTTACGTATTTTATTGTATGTCTTCATGTGTATAGGTTTGTGTATCTTACAGTTGTTTTTCTTCATGTGTTTACATTTTTTTTAACATATTTTCATGTTTTTTGTGTGTATGCATCCATACATTTGTTGTGCTTTCATATATGTGTCTTATTTTTATGTGCGTATTATTTTTGTATTTATTTAGTTTTTTGTTGTTTTTTTTGACATATTTTAATTTTTGTTTTCTGTGCGCATAAGCAAAGTTTTCATGTGTAATTACATGTTGTCATTTTTGTGTGTTTAAGTGCGTGTTGTTTCTAAGCTTGTTAGTTTTTGTTCATGTATGTGTGTTTTACAAATGTTGATGTTTGTTTTTGTTTGCTTCTGTTTCATGTGTAAATTCAAGCAATTGTTTTTTTACATTTTTTTTGTTAATGTGTGTTATTACATATTTTCATTTTTTTATACATATTTTGTGTGCATGTTTCCATGCATGTGTTTGTGTTTTTACTACGTATTGTAATGTGTTTATCTAGGTATCTATAAACTGACTTTTGTTTCTCTGTATGTGTGTCTCTAGTATCATGGGGCTTCCTCTCTCTTCATTTAAGTTTAAACGGAGGATCTAGTTGGTTGTAGACATGGTTTTAGCAGACCTCGACCCCCTCTACTGTCTACTAGCCTTTGCCCTCCCCCCGGTTAACATCCCTACTGACTGTCTGCAGAAGTCGACCCGCCCTACTCCCAAACACTTTCTCCTGCCCTCGGACACACAAACACACACATGCCCCAGAACTCACCCCCTCCCTCACACACCAGTCACGTGAGTGTGTCATTGTGGGTTTGCATATGTTTGTGCACGTGTGTGTGTTCCAGAGGAAAGTGACCGTTGTGGGTCCTCGGCGGCGTGTGCGCCTCACTGAGCTTCATGGTGGGTGTCTTCATTTGCATGGTGCTGCTGTTGGAACAAAGCCTCGTCTGTGTGTGGAACCCCAAGGAAAATGTTTCCAGTCACTCATGATTTACCGGAGTTGTATTCAAGTTGTCGTTTTCCGTTTGTGTCTCTGCTTATTTACAAAGTTGAAGTTGTGTTTCTTCAGTGAAATAACCTCATAATCACTGGGTACCTCACGATACGATGCGATACACGATACATGTCTCAGAATATCGATGATTTGTTAGGAAAAAATATATACATTTAATTTTTAGCTTGAACACAATCATAATAAACAACTCGTGTCTTATTTTGTGCAACAAATAAAAAACACTTTAGTGCAACATTGCTGAAATCAATAATACTATGTTTTTGACAAGTATTGACTCTATTGTAGTGGAATTATCAATAAAATTCTGTGTTAACGATAGAAGACATGAACAGCAGTACCACCACTTAATGCAAAATTGTTGTTAACAACAGAACAAAAATTAAATAATTCAAGTAGCTGCCAGACACATTAGTTCAACACGCGCCCCTTATCTACCTCTGAAGGAACGTCTCACCAAAGGATGACGAATATAATGTTTTACAGCCTCTTCAAATGAAAATAAAAGACCGATACTTGGTGACGACCCATGGAGAATCAATTACAGGACTAAATATCGGGATATATCGCAATATCGATATTTTGGCACACCCCTAATGGAAAATACATTTTGATGATATTTATATAAAATACACAACCTGCTGCTTCATAGCAAAACATTTCACTTTTTATTAAGTTTTTGTGATAATTATTGCCAATTAGCTTTCACATGAAAATAATTGACCAGAGGTTTATCTATAATCTTGTTAAATGGCATCATGAATACAGAATCTTCCTCATAACAGAGGAGAGATTGAGGGGAAACAGGAATAAAAACTCTCATCAATCAATAAATTATCTATGTCTCAAGTTTGAATCAGAAATGAATAAAGGTTTTAGAAGTGCTAATCAGAAGTCAGAACTGTCTTTATCATAATCGTGTTTGTGGACACAACAGTTGTGAAGATGAGGCGTCTTTGAGACGTCTCTGTGTTGGACCTCATACGCTGGTGGTCTGCTGTGAATAATAATAATAATAATAAAAATATTATATAGCGCTTTTAAAAGATACTCAAAGATGCTTACAACACAAATTACATTTTAAAAAGCAGTAATAAGAAACATAAGAATATTAAAGATTAAAAGCAATTTTAAAAAGTTGTGTTTTAAGAGTTTTCTTAAATGAAGCCGTCCCCTATAGACACCTGACTTCCAACAGCCGATGCTGTTAGTGAAAATATTACATAATTTGAAGTCACACTAAAACACAGTGCAGTTACAACAAGATTAAGCAATAAAAGACAAGAGAGTTGAAAGGGTCAGAGATGTTAAAGTCAAATGAAAGATCTGCAGAGGCAAACTGTTAGTGAGAAGGCCAGTTTAAACACGTTTTAAAGTCAAATTTACATCTGGGGAGGGAGAGTTTCAGTAGCAGAGCAGCTGAAGGCTTTGCCCCCCATAATGATGAGAGGAATAAAAGGAAGAGTTTAGTCCAAATCTGAATTGCTTCCCTTCCCCTATAGCTTCTCCCTGTAGCCCCGCATTAATCCCTCCAAGCGAAGAGTTATGGAAAACTTCAAATTGGAGGAGCAGGAGACTGCTGGACAGGTGTGGGTTACGCTGTGAAAGTGAACAGCAGGAGTTTGTAGTCAATTCTGAATCTGACAGGAAGCCAGTGGAGCTGCTGAGGAACAGGTGTCATGCAGCGAAATGGAGGGGTTTAGTAATTATCCGAGCAGTTGGAGCTCATTTAAGGATTTGTGGGGAGGGCATTGCAGTATTGGATGAGGCTGTGAAACAGGATGTGGAAGGGGCGGAGTCTTTGACCTAAACTGAAACCGTTCTTCGTGGAGTTTTCAGACAAAAAAGACAAATATCTGAGATAGACATGTGCTCAGTCAATATGTTTCAGTTTGGGAACTTATTTAAACATTTTTGACATAGAGGAGCAAATATTTTTGTCATTATTTAATCAAAGGTTGAAGGTGTAACCAGAAGACGTCCCTATTCTAACGTGGGAAACAAAAACCCCTGCATTTCTAAACTCTCCAACTCTTTTTGTGGCTCTTCACACTGTTGCTATAATGGACGCTGCTTTCTCTGTCTGACCTGAATGTTTGTCTGCAAACATGAAGTGCCTCAGGGCTCACTGATCCAAACTGATCTTTCAACAGAAACAGATTCTAGCTCTAGACTCATGTTCTCTGTGCTGTGGGATTTCATCACATTAGGGACAGAAAAAAACAGAATAAATTAATTTAACCCTGAAGAGTTTTTATCTGTCCATATTCATTTCCTGGTTATTTTATTCATTTATGGAATAATTTATTCATTTAATTTCAATGGGTAGATGCTAGTGTATCAACAGGTATTTCTTGATTTAAAAAAAAGAACATTAACAAATAAGTTCTAAAAATATGAATAAAATAGGTGTTTTAAGGTAAGAAACAGTTGCTTTTAGTGTGAGATAAACTTGATTTTAAGGGCCCTAAAAAAGTAACATGTTTCCAACTGTCCTCTGTTCTCTGTCACATGCACAAAAATACATACCGGCTTACTCACAGACATGTGCACACTTACAGGTACAGGAAAAATCTGGACTTCCTTCTTCCTTCAGAAGATCTCAGGTGTTTACCCCGGTCACAGCAGAGAGAGAAGTGCTTTGTTGAACAGCTTTTGCTTCTTTAAAAAAGGACAGATGGTGCCTTGATAGCAGCATTAGCTCAAAGATCGTCATTCGGTCTGTGCAATAAACATACAGACACTGCAAACAGACGTGGCCTATAGCAACGCTAACCTTAAAAAGAAAATCACTTTAAAGAAGTAGGATGATCTGTCCAAGTCAGATAAATGTTATAAGATATCAAAGTCTAGAGACAAGGAATTCAAGATAAGCATTCAGAAAGGAAATACAAGTTTAAAAAACTTGACTTACAGGGTTTTTTTTTGCTAGTTCTAAGAAAACAATTTGTATTTTTTGAGTTATTTAGTACCTAAATGTAATTTATTTTGATTACAGTGACCCAAAACCTGTGTATTTAATGAAAATTTTAGAAAATTTATTCTTATTTTAGAACAAAATAAGAATAAGATTTTAGTACAAGTTGGAGCATCTTAATACATTCTCATCAAATCTAAAACTAATTAAACTAAACTGATTTATGAGACAGTGTCTGTCTGTCTGGATCTGAAAACGAAAAAGCAGTCTTCATTGGCGTTCTCACTTTACTATGTCACAGAATGAGCTGTGTTGAAGAAGAAAAAGCCGTTTAGAGAATTGTTTTTTCATTTTATGTAAGAGACAAGTAATGCAGTTACATTTTGAACATAAAACAGCATTTCCAGTACTGACTTTGATTTGGAATTATGAGTCACAGACGTTTCCATATGTCTCTTGGGGAAAATGAAAGACCTATCAGTAGGGGCATATCTTTTTGATTGGCAGGAGGGTGGACCCACTCAACAAAACTCCCACTTTCGTTTGTCCCTCCTCATCATCCATATCTGCTGGCTGTTGAGGTGGGCGGAGTCACAGGCCCACCCCACTCCATCAGGCTTCATTTTCATTAAGAATTGTTTGAGTGGCTTCTTGGGGATTCACTCTGACGTTCTCGTCTCCCTCCGTTGTGTGTTTCAGCTCAGGGATGTGCGAGTGTAAAACGGGGGTGTACGGTCCAAAGTGCGACGATTGCCACCCGGGGTTCTTCCGCTTCAGCATCACCGGCTGCCAACCCTGTCAGTGCAACAACCACACCAACAACTGCCACCCACAGTCAGGTGAGTTTGCCATAAGGCCGACAGTTTCCATTTCCATCAAGAAGTGGAGTAAAACTTTGTTATCCAACGTCCTGAGAAGACTGTCTGATGGGTCTGAAGCATTGACTGTATATAAGAACTGAACTAGACAGACAGGAAGTACCTGCTGGTTCCAAGAAGCTAAAATCCCATAAACGTCTATAGAAAAATAAACAGTTAATACTCAGTCATTCTATTTGTCAGAATAACCATTATTGCTCTGATACCTTTTTTTAAGTGTTTTTAAAAAAAATATTTTTTCTTTATTGAAAGTTATTCACTATAAATGGACCAATCAGATCCATCAATAAAAGTAGGGGGTGCCTGCTGGCCCACCCACATTCTCCTTAGTCTGCTTTCATTTAGTAGGGGTGTGGACTTCCAAAAGGCTCACTCCTGATTGGCGAGAATGGTTGACATTAAACATATTGACTCAGACTGACTTGGACCAATCACTGCTTACTGAGGACATCTGGTTCCAACATGGCATTGTTTGTATCGCCAACAAAATGGTGACTGAATTGACTTAATTTAACGGAAGTTAACCGTTTTCTATGGATGATGTCACACTCACTGTCCAGTTCTTTTATACAATCAATGGTCTAATAAATCAGACTCTGAAATTTATAGTTACTATCTGTTTCTTAATTAAAGATGAAGCTTTTTCACTCACAGATGGAGGCATAAAGAGGTACCGTGTCCTGTTTTCAGTCTCTCCGTTTGTGCCTTTTCATCAGAATGGAGGTACATTCCCCTCGGAATTGCTCCTTTCACGCCGCATGCTGTCAGCTAAAGAGGCGTGACCGGACTGTCCTTGTGTCATCACTCTGAGTGATGCAGGTCACTGACTGTAAACATGTGACCTGAACAGTGACGGAAGAGCTCTTTGACTCTGCAAACACTGATGGAGGTGTGGATGGTTGGATTAGAGCACATCACTCATCTGAAGCTAAAAGCTAAATTCCAAACACACATAGGTGTACCTGTTTATTCAGTACACTATGGTGGTAGGTGGAGCTTAAAAAAGAATTTCAAGAAGAAAAAGGAACAAGCTAAAACATCAGAAGCGTATTATATTGGTTCATTTTCCAAGAGAAATGGTTTTACCAAGAAATGAAATTCAATCCACTTTAACATGTTTTCTCAAACTAAGATTATTCTACTTTTGGAAACCTTAATTATTCTCACAAAACAGAAAATAAGATTTTTTTTCTTGGAACAAAGGTCTTTTTACTTTCTTAAGATTCTGATTTTCAGTGCAGGAATGAGAAGATTCTTGTTTCTTCTGTGATGTGTTTGTGACCTCCTACAAGCAGATCAAACAACTTGGCAGGAAAAAGATGAATCACTGTAGGTCCGTGTATCCTCAGGGATCAGAGTTAAGCTTGGGTGTTACAATTACGGGATACAAAAAATAGATTAGTTTATTTTACCGGATGTTTTTTTTTTCTCTAAACAAGAGGAGGCTGTAAGGAGCGGTGGGTAGTTGGAGGGGGTGAAAAGCCATATGTCTTCTGATTATAATGCAGTGCTGGGGGGGTGGCAGGGGGCTGCCCCGCCGGCCAGGCTCAGTGCTGTGGATTAACAGCTCAAGTTTGACAGCTCCTTTTAAGCGCCTCCCTAGGAGCACATTGTGTGAATGCAAATGGTACAGTGCAGAGAAGAAGCAGGTGCTCGTCACCTCCAGACTCACAAAGGAGGAGTGTCTTCAGCATCCTCTGATGTTTTTTAGACCAAACTCTTGAAGACCTGGAGATGAGACTCCATATCAGCTGGATGGAGAGCAGATATGTTTTGACCCTTTAATACCAGAGCTCCAGTGTTCATGTACTTTGATTTACTGTAACTATTCAAGCGTTAACACGATCAATGTAATTCCAGTAGATTCTGAAGGAGAAAAGCGGCTCTTGCTGCTCCGGAGCTGATGGTAGTTAGGGGCCAAACCAGCCACAGGTTTGCTTTATTGGTGGAGAATAGGGTGGAGGAGGTCAGGTGAAACCACCTGGAAAGTGGAGAGATAAAAATCCATGAAAATAGGATTGTGATTGGCTGAAAACAACAGTTTAGGGTTTTTTTAGAGTGAATGCCAAGTTGATAATGTTACCTGGAAATTGAAGTTATTGAAATTGCGCCAAAGATCCACAAACATTGTAACGACATTCACTGAAGTCTGTGCATCAGGAAGTTTCCATTCCTCTCCATGGTTCTTTGGAAATCCTTTGTCCTGCGGGAATCTACAAACATGTCGAGTCTTGTTGGTTTTGACCCTCATTCCTGTTCACAGAATAGAAAGCTGACGTTCATCATGTCACAAAACTTAAGAGGTATATTTTAAAGTGCTGTCACTAAATTCAAACAAAGTCTGAAACCTTCAGATCAAAACTTTTAAGAAAACCATAATTTATTCATTTAAAAATTAGGTTGTTTGAGCCAAAACACTTTAGATATAACAGCTGAAATAACATCCTAAACTCTTCACAAAGTCCTTCATCACATCTGCAGATGTTTATGTAACTGAGAGAAATTCCGTAGATATTTTATCTTCTCTCCAGTCGATCTGAAACAGGTTTCAGTTTGAGCTGCTGTGTGATCAGAGGAACAGCAGAGGCTGTGAGGAAGTTCTGCTTCAGTCACAAACCTGAAACCCACAGAACCAGAACGTTTCTTCCTCCTTTTTAGACAGTTAATGTCATTTATTCCTTTAAAAAATGTTAGAATATTTTGAAAATGCAATTTAATCTCTTTAAACCTCTTACTTCCAGTTGTTCATTTCAACCACATAAACTCCTGTGCTCTTGTATTTAACTCTGTTTACTTGTATTTGATGGTTTCAAAAGTGTATCGCATTTTATCAAAGCTGATCTTCTGTTCAAACCCCAGACAGCTGTGCCTCTGCGTCTTCCCCCTCTGACAGACCAAACTCCACAAAGAAGCTGTCAGAACTTGGTTCTGGTCAGTGGGGCTGGTCTGAAAAGCCATTGTCGCTTGACAGATCTCAGACAAAGATGTAAAATCTTTGTGCTGATGCTTTGCTGATCAGTGATCATGTGACCCGCTGTGTGTCTGCAGGTTGGTGTCTGCTCTGTGAGGGAAACACCCAGGGGCCCAACTGTGAAGACTGCAGGCCCGGTTTCTACCGCCGGCCCGGTGCCGCCCTCAGCGAAGCCTGCTTACCCTGCCCCTGCTCCAACTCCACCTCCAACGGCACCTGTCACAGCGGTCAGTGATGCACCCCGACATTCACAAACCGCCCTTCTGGGGCAGATTAGGGCTAGGCGTTTCTATGGAAACGTTTCGTTCTGCCTGAAGTGCACAAATGTTTCCACGGTAACATACTGTTGAAGTTACACAATGGTACTTCACTTTAAACTGGGTTTGTTGGGAGTCAAAAAGGGGAATTAATGATGATCATTAGATTCTATTGACAAATTCTGTAGATCTGATGTCATAGTTAAAAAGCGTCTGCATGAGTCTCATACTCTGGATCTGACCTGCTGTCTTCAGAGAAGAGAATTTGAAGTCTCTGATGTGTCTGTTACAACAAAACAGCACAACATTAGTCTGAAGCCCTCAGACCCTCTGTTACAAACATTGACTGTATATGAAAACTGGACTGAGTGAGTGTGACATCAAAATTGTTACCTTACAACTCCAACAAAATGAAGTAAATTCAGTCAGCAATTTTTCTGCAAAATAGACGCCACCATGTTGGAGCCAGAAGATTTCAGTGGGCCCTGATTGGTTCGAGTCAATGTTTCTATGGCAACCGCTCTCACCAATCACAAGGGAGCTTATTGGAAGGCCGCACCTCTTCGACATGAATACAGGCCACACAAAAAAAACGTTTTGAGCGTTCAACGTGAGACCACATGCTGCCACTAAAGCATCTTATTGATCAGTTTAAAACGTGAATAAGTTGCAATGAAGAAAAAATATCTTGAAAGAGGTTAGATCCCCCTATCACACGCCGTCTGTCCTGTCTCCAGGTGTGCCGGACACGCTTGTGTGGGAATGAGTGCTGCTGTAAGGTTTCAGTTGTGTTTGATCTGCAGATGCCTCTGTCAGGACCTCACCTCTCTGTCACCCCTCTTCACGGACCAATCAGAGCCTCCTCCCACAGCACATTCCCCTTGTTGGAGGTTTCCTGCATGGCAACACTCATGCATGATCCGCTGATGCTGTCAGCTGTAACAGCGTAACAGCGGAGGCGAGGGGCATGAGGTGGGCTGAGCTGAGAGCCAGGCGAGCGGCAGCAGACGGGGGGAGGGGCGACCTCACGGTCTGCGTAAACAGCAGGCGCAAAGACATATGCTGTAAAAGAAGACACCTGCAGACTGTGGGCAGATGTTTTCTCAGAAACATCTGCAGAAGATGAAGAATTGTGGGGGGGGCGGGAGGGAGGGTGATCCACTTGAGGAGAAACCTGAAATGGGTCAGTGGATGTCTCTGCTCAGAGAGGGGACCTTCAAAATATAGTAAAAATTGTTCTGGTAATGTCATAGAATTTATCATAATACATATTGTATCGGGATACGTATTATATCGGTAGACTCTTGCCGATACACACCCCTACTTTGTTGTGGCAACACCTAAAAGTATGAGGGGGGTGACTACAAGGACCCCCCAGGATACTTGACTGTATGCAGCATTCAAACCTGCAGCAACACAGTTGGCACAGAAACTTTTTTTAACGTCATTAACAAGTTTGGACCAAAACATCAACTCTTTCCACCACCATTTAGAGGAAACTGTTTCTAGTAAAGACAGCAGGAAAAAGATCCAAACACAGAACCTGTTCGGAGACTTCTACCTTTACATATGAAATACAGCTTTGTCTTGAGGAATCTGACATCCACTAATGCTAGGGCTGGATTAATAAAACCGATTTATTGATCTGAATCGATTTAAGTTTAAAAGATCAATAAGGGGTTCATAAAAAATATAGTTCGATTTAGCACAAAGCTAAATACTGCTAGCTTGATGCTAACTTTGAATAGAATTTCCCATAGGACGGCTAATGCTAACGCTTGGTCAACCTAAAGATACATTACTGACTAAATCAACATCTTTATAAACTCACAGACATGAAATCCAAACTCTGTTAAGGAAATATTTTTAAAGTAACTATGTATGGTCTAAAACAGTTTTTTTCCTCATACTGTCTTCTTCTTCTGGAATAAGGTGTAATGCTATAGCGCCACATAATGGCCAAACTGAAAAGTCCTCGAGGAGAAGCACCAGTTCATTATTAATCATCTGAACATTTTTTTAGAGCTTCTCCTTTTGAGAAACTATGTAACACCGTATGCTATTTACAATCTCATTATTTCACTAATACATTTTACAGCATTTGAATTGTATCAGATTATTATAAATATATTCAAATATATTTTATTATATAGATTATTAATGTATTTCTAAACAAATGTGCATAAATATGACAACTCAAAATTGAATTGAAGAATCGAAAGAATAGAAAAAAATCAGAATTGAATTGATTCAGGCTCTTGTGAATCAAATCAAATCATTTCTGGAAATTAGAATTGACGCCCAGGCCTTACTTATGCTGTCTATTAATCAGTTAAATGCAGACCAATAATGTTGATTTCCTGCAGAAATGTGTGTAAATGCTGACAGCTGCGGCTGCTCATGTTAACGCTAAATTATGTTCAAGCTTTAAAGGAAATGTAGCAAGCTGAAGAAGTTTAGATCATCCACAACTTTCTCGTCTTTTACTAAATGCTCCAAAGACACTGCAAAGTTTGCCAAGTTAAAATATAGAAGTTAAAATAGCAACAAAAAAAAGAAAAGGAATAACTGTAAGACCATTGTGCTACTATTATTAGTTTCTGATGTCATCAACCGTTACCTGAAACTCACAGAGTCTCACCTCTAATTTTGAACTGGTGGCCCTGATCTTCCCGGAGCTCCTGCAGACTTTTGAGACACTTGTTGATGGAAAACGAGATGCTGTTTGTTTCCATTCGTGGGGTGGGTGGCGTTTAAAGATGCGGTTGCCCTGGTGTCGTGTTGCTGAGGGCCGGTGGCTGCAGGAGAAAGCTGACACCTGGAAATGTGATGATTCTGAATCCACCTGCACTTTGAGAGCAGACCTTAGTCATGCTGATGGAGGGAAGTGGGGAGATTTACTGAGTCAGTGAGAAACTGCTGCAGCTGGGACAGTGAGGGATCATTTCTGGAGGGGGGGCTCCTTGTCCTTGCTGCATCCTCCCCAGCATACCTGCTTAGAATTTCCAAAGAACTCCAGGATCTAAATTTTATCGTCTGGCTCCACCTGCTGGCGGGAGAATCAACACAGTGTAGCTCCATCTCAAGGCCCCGCCCACTTCTCTGAACGAGAAGGTTTAGTTCTGACTTCACACATTCAACATGTAACTCAAATGAACACTTTTACTGCTCTGTTATGGTGAAGTTTGGTCCGTTTTTGTCCAGTCTGGTGTCCTGTGATTTTATCGTTTAATCACTTTTAGATAAATGACATCAGAGATAGATCTGTGACATCATCAGCTGACCCCTCCTATCTTGTCCTGCACAGACCCCAGCGGCGCCACAGTGTGTGATGCCTGCCTCCCCCCCTACAGCGGCCCTCACTGCGACAGGTGCGCTCCTGGCTTTTACAACAATTCTAGGACGTGTGTCCCGTGTAACTGCAGCGGCAACGCAGACCCCCGGGGCCCAGCCCAGGTCTGCGACCCCGAGACCGGTCGCTGTCTACGCTGCACCAACAACACCACCGGGCCCCACTGCCAATTCTGTGCCCCCGGATGGGAGGGGGACGCCCGCACACACAGCTGCACCCGTTCAGGTAAAACATAAACTTGTGTGTTTTATGTGTACCAGCGTTTCTTGTTATTTGCAGCTTTTCTTTTTACCAGCAGAATTTATTATTTTGTTTGCAAACTTTTTTTTTTTTTTTTTTTTTTTTCGCGAATGGCAGGTCTCTGTCACATGCTCAGTGTAGGTTGCACACATATTAAGAGCTTGAATCTGGCACACTCCACCAGCAACACTATTAAACAAAAAAAATTTTTTATTTCAAATGCATTTACGGTGAAAAAGGTTATAATTGTTCACTGAAAGCATTCTGGGAAATAGAGACCTGAGCTGTGCTGAAGCATCATCTCTCCTGGGAGCCCGAACCCAGGCTCACACTGGATCTGGTCCAGGTCCGGTGCAACCGCTGTAGTCTTTACATAACTTGAAAAGTGCAAGAGGTCCTCAAACTGAGTCCAGTCTGGTCCGGCCTCTCCAGGGCTCTGTATCCGTTTCTTTGGCTTTGAATTTTTGCTATACGCTGGAGCCGAGCTGGAGCACTTTTTGTGAAATTGGGGCTATTAACCACCCCAATTTCACAAAAGCGAGTGTAAAGTGCATCCGGTCCATTTTTCTAAATAAAACCTCTTTTCCACTGTACTCACTGTTTTCACCTTCTTGTAAGCAGTAGGTCACTGTGACAACCAACCCCAGTCTCCCCTACTTGTTACACAATACGTGTAACACAGTGAAATATGTACGTTTAGGCCTAAATAATAACATATACGATATTCTTACGCTCCTGTGACCTCTTCTGCTCACCTGTAAAAATATTCTCACGCTCCTAAAACTAGTTCCGTCCCCTTTGTGGAGGACTGTGCTCCCATGGAGCTTCTCCTGCGCGCCCGTGTGAAACTCAACGAAGGAAAAAAAAAAACTGAAATACAAGCATATTATTCGTTTTTCAAATTAAAACTAAAAAGGAAAAGCGGTAAAAAGGAAATCTTTATTTATTTATAAATTTCTAAACGACTCTAGAAAAATGAATCAATTGTATTAAATCTGCTTGGGTCACATGAAGACTAACACAAAGGAACAACTGTGACCTTCTGGACCTGAACCAGGATCTGTGCAGGTGACTGTAGACCCAGAGGAGGCGGACTCACTTTTTCAAATTTTGGAGACAGCATCCACTACAGCGTCTATCACTTCTCTGTGCAGTGTTTGTCAGGTTTACAAAATCCAAAGTTCAACTTTTTCTTCTTTGTCTCCTCAGTTCTGCGCCTCCTCCCCACCCCATCAATCACAGCCGAGGTCCCTACTGCCGGCGCCACCTCCCCCTCCCCTTCCGTCACCCCCACCACGGACAGAGCCGTCCCAGACTCCAGGTCAGGCGCTGACACCAGCACCACCCCCCAGGCCCTGCTGACCAGCCTGAGGAGCCCTGCCGACAACACCACCGCCGCGCTGACCGAGGTGTCCTGGACGCAGTTCAACATCATCATCCTGGCCGTCATCATCCTCGTGGTTCTGCTGCTGCTTGGCTTTGTGGGTGGGGTGTACACCTATCGGGAGTACCAGAACCGCAAGCTCAACGCCCCCTTCTGGACCATTGAGCTGAAGGAGGACAACATCAGCTTCAGCAGCTACCACGACAGCATCCCCAACGCCGACGTGTCCGGCCTGCTGGAGGACGAGGCCGCAGAGGTGGCCCCCAACGGCCAGCTTGCCCTCACCACACAAGGAAACTGCTACAAGGCCTAGCCCCCACTGACGCCCAGATCAGACAGGTGGATTCCCCCAGGACCCAGATCTGCTGGATCAGAGCTGCTTGGCGGTCCGGCCGATATGATCAAAGATCAGGAGACATTCGTCCTCTTCATGTGATTTCTGTCAAACTGTGACGAAGGATCCAAAGAAGCGGGGAGCTGAGCCAGCAGAGGGCGCCGCTGCTCAAATCATGGCGGCTCAGACTCCCTGGGGCATTTGACCTGTTCAGACATTTGACTTTGATCAGCTGATCCTGAGCTGAGACAATGATTGTTATTTAAATGAATTTTTATTCTGTTATTTATTTGGTCTCTGCAGAGATGCTGCACACGGAGCCTGTTTTCTCCCGCGTCTGATGAATGAGCCAGTTTGCTTTCTAGTCCAGTTTGTGTGCTGGGGGGAGGGGGTGTTCAGTCGGGCACCTGCTGGCACGAAGGGTCGTGACATCTCTGCTGCTTCCGGTCACCTGTAGTGCTTACCGCGGCAGGCGGACCTCAGGAAATCCCATCCCTGTGATTAAAGGTTGTGAAATCTAATCTGCTCTCCGCTGCCTACCTCAGCACAACAAAGCGCTCTCGTCAAAGCTCAAACGGGTGTGGGGGGGTTAAGTGACTCTCATGATGAGACTGTTTTATCTGCCGAGCGTAAACACTATTGCATTGTTGGGGCCATTGTTATGGAGACCGCTGAGGCTTGGCGAGAGGGGCAGGAGTCCCGGTCTGGAGTCCAGGGGCGGTTCCAGCTTCCTATGCGTCAATTGGACCACTGCTTCCTGGGTGTGCTTCTTCCTTTTCTAGTGTATGATTGAAATCGGCTACCATGACTCCTCAGGTACTGGCCCCTCCCCCCTGGTGTGACCACTGTAAATATTATTCTGGTTGATGTACAGGTGAATGTGAATAGCACTGTCATTGTACTGTCATTGGTTTGACTGTGTGTGCACTGTCACTCAGCAGGCTGCACCCTCAAGAGGGTGGGGCTGCACCCCAGCTTTTTTTTTTGTTTTTGTTCCCATTCTGCCAGAATTGCAGCGCAAGAATTCACATTCATAACGACCACAACTCTGAGCTGCACTCTCCAATAAAACCGAGTTTGACTCTAGTCTGTGTGACTTTGTCTGTGCCGGGCTTCAGAGGGGCGAGCAGCACGAAGGTCAGATGGGCGGAGCTATACATGAGACATGTACAGTATAACAAGTAAAAAGTAGATGGATGTAAGGGTTGAAAACTTGATGATCAAACATCTGTGATTTTAAATAGAGGTGTTACAATCAATCTACTCAGTCGATGAATCGATTTATATGACTGATTTACTTGCAGGGAATCTGAAAAACTTCACCTGCACTGTTCAGTACCAGGTATTTATTTCTGATTTTAGGTCAGTGAATCAGATCGTTTAAAATGAGTCAATATCAAAGTATGAGCAACCACAATTTATGATATTAATCGAATCATTGTTTAGACAAATCATTACTCCCTTATTTTGAATCATTCAGGCTTCTGAATCATGGGAATGACTGAGCACATGAATGCAGAAGGACACGTTAGTTTTTCATATGTATATTCATCTACAGGCAAGCTTATTTATAAAGTACGATTCATATCTAAGGCAATTCAAAGTGCTGTAATAAAAATATAAGAAATTTACAATAGGTAAATAAAAATCAATTGATAAAACACAAGTTAAATCATCAAAATCAATAAAGTCAGAAATAAAAAAAAACTTTAAAAACTTACACATATACAATAGTATATAAATGCACTATAACTGTTTATTGTTTTTTTTTTCTTACTTTTTCATTCTGGAAAAAGTAGTTATGAGGCCCTAGATCGCATGTGTCAAAGTAAAGGCCCGGGGGCCAGATCCGGCCCTCCAGATCATTTAATTTATTATTTTATAATAATTTATTGTTATTAATGGCCCGATGTTATCTTGCTCTCATTTCTATCTTGTATAATTTTGACAAGATATATTATAGGGAGAGTAAAATATTGAAACAAGCAAAACAAAACTGGATGAAAGCACATTTTAATTTTAAAATAATGTAGAACATTTTGGTGGTTTAATTTAAAAACTGTGAGTTTAGTTCTCATTTTAGTACCAATTGCATCACTGAATTAATGTTTTTTAAGGAAACCGTAAACTTAGAGAAATGCTGCATTCATGTGGTGTTGGAATGAAAAAACAAATACACATTGAAAAATGGGGGAATTTTATTTATTTAATATTTTGCTGTGCTCGTGCCCCCTATGAGAATGCACCCTGGGCGACCGCCCACGTAGTTCATAGAATAACTGACAGAATAACAAGTGACCTCATAAATGTTATGTCTATTGCTTATCACAGAATACATCTTAAAGTAGAGAAATATGAGATAGCAAAGTGTGAAGCTGGCAGTCGAGAGCATATCATTAGTCTGGTTTCATCACTGATATTGTGGTTACATCACCTGATAGAGAAACTTTAGGTACGTTAAAGCAACTGAAGATAAAAGTAAAAGCACCTGTCTCCAGAAAAATGTGAAGAATGTGATACTGAAACTACTGAAACAGCTCAGCATTTTTAAGCATGTCACACCATAATTGTTTGTAGGGATTTTTTTTTTTCCTCTGTGAACTTTCTGCTGTGCCACCACATTGGTTCTTACATGTGAGGCAATGATAAGACAACCAGTGCCAACACGACTGCATTCGTTTCAGGAATCTGCTTGTATGCTCTGTTCTAACGTGCTGATGCTCCAGCTTTCCCTCTCATCTCTTGACGTCCCACGTGTTCAGTCAGAACTTAGCCTGATCCACAGCAGTGCTGGTGTCATCAAGCTGGCACTCTTCTTACTGCAGCAGTTTTCCGCTTTTACTTTCCTATGTGTTGCATTCTCTGATTCAAAAGAAACTAAAATCTGGGGAATTTTGAGGAAACACATGAAACAAGCATGCAGGGCAAAAATCACATGATCGACTACAACCATGTTCTTCTTTGTGGGTTTTCATGACTCCAAATTTTTGATCTGAACCAAGCTGATCTCAATCAAATTATCTCAAAATATTCAGATTACAGGACTGATCCACGAATATTCAGAGTTTGCAGCCCTTGGAGACAAATAAACCCAGGTGTGGCTTCACTGTTGATCCGCATGAATGTCCTGCAAACAAAGACTCTCAGATTAGTATTCTTCTCGCTGTTGAAAGAGATTCCCTCTGCAGTGTGGTGTTCTGTTCATCGAAACTGCCTGGACTAGAGCCGCTGCCGTGTTTGTGGTAATCACATCTGCGGAGAAAAAAGTGAAGTCTTTCTGACTCACAAAGGTTGTGGACAACGTCACGTTGTGATGGCTCTTGCTTTTCTTCAAACACTCCTACTTCAGTCTGCGCACAGAGGGCAAACCTAGTCTAACGAAAGTGCTGTCTTTATGGTAATAAACGCAAATTATTAACGCATCGTCTGAGATTACACATTACCCTCCCTTTGTTAGAATTATGAGCTGGTCCGCGGGTCTGCTTTATCCCATCATTGTGGCTCTTTGACTTCGAAGAAAAATCCTAATAATTACAATCAATAGTGGGTTTGTTTTTTTGGCTAATTTTTTTTAGTCAAGTATGTTTTTTGTTTAATCTTTTAGGAGATAACTAATCAAAATGATGGTACAAGGTTTAGTCTCTTGTCTGTGGTTTGTTAGAATATTAAAAGTGCCTTAAGAATAAGCTTAAAGCACACATTCTTATAGTGCAGCTATAGTTCTTAAAGTTTTTAATTGCATTTATAGATTCAACACAAATCTACACCAATGTAATAATAGAAAATATCATGTTTGACTTTCTTACATTTTGGTTTTAGAAAATCTGCTGCAGCAGAAGGAACTAATTTAACATAGAATTTATTTTATTTTGAAAGGAACTTGTATATGCGGCAGACAAAAGGAAGAATAGTTAACGTTTTTATATTTTATTAATTTATTTTTTTGTTTATTTCTCAGGGACATTAAAAGCATCATGTGCCAGAATTAGTGCAGAGGCTATTATCCCTGGACAGATGTTTAAAGTGTCAACAAAAAAGATAAAAACAACAAAAAGGACCATAAACAATCAATGACACATACAAATATTAATAAAAACTCACACATTGTGAATAATAGAAATTGATACCAAAATGTGGTAAAATGTACAGTTGAAATGATACATTTAATGTTGAAAAGTTTGCAGTTCTATATAGAAAATCATAATAATGTTATAATTTAATTATTGCATAAATTTAAAAGCTGCTTTTAATAAATCAGTGGCGTAATTGTCAGAAAAAAGCAAAAAGTTTTAGTGTCTAAATGATAAAGTGGGTTTTAGTCTGTAAGAAACTGGTCCAGAAACTTGCTCTTTTAGCAATAAAGGGTTTAGACCCCTGACCTGGTTCAGAATTCTTCCAATCTCCCTTCATTTAGCTCCAAACGAAGGCTATGTCCCAATTCTTTGCTACTCACTATAGTGCACTATATAATGTGTTTACCGTTTTCTAGTGCTGTCCAAATCTACAATTCTAAAATCAAGTGGACTTGAAATTTTCCAGAAGTCTTTGTGAAAAACTAGCGTGCATTGATGCACACTACATTAATGAATATAGACCACGTGGAAACGAGTAGACCAGGGTTGAACAGTGAAGTGTGGGCAGGTGGCAAGACTGAAGGTGGAATCCCGGTGTGGTTCTAAGCAGTAGTAGTGTATGATTGGACCCAGGTAGCAGCGTCATGGAGATGGTGGTGACAATCCTGGAACAGGAGCAGGCAGTGAGCGGCAGGGTAAAACAAGGCACAAAAGCTTTAGTGACTGAGTACCAGTGCAATGTAGCGCCCTGGATTTTAAAAGCATTTCAGGCTCCACTTTTCTTTCGTTTTTTTTAAACACCGGAAAAAGTCACCAATTTCACAAAGTGAAAATCAAATCGTTTCAAACATTTCACAGCATCTAGTTATGACTCCACTGTGTTCTGATGATGAAAATGTTGATGGTTTATTTTAATAATCAAATTTAAACAGGTTTTCTTTGCAAAAATTGTTCGACCGCAATGCATTGTGGTCTATATTCACTAATGTAGTGAGCATTGATGCACGCTACTTTTTCGCAAAGACTTCTGGGAAATTTCTAATGCACTGGATTCTGGAATAAAACACTCGGACAGCACTAGAAAATACTGAATGCACTATATGGTGAGTAGGGAAGGAATTTGGGCACTTTATGACGTCACCAATAGCCGCAGGTCGGCTAGCATTAGCGCGTAGCTTACAACGCTCGATTATACATAACAACAGCAGTTTTATAACTTTGAAAAGGTCAAGCTACAACAAAATGTCATTACTTACATAAAATGTAAACGTCTGTGCTTCAGAGCACACCGACGTGAGGAAAAGAGCTTTAGCTCTGCGACACACCTCGACATGAGGGCTTCGCATCCCTCCGCTTGGAGGGTAGGCCTTTAAATCCACTACAAAGGCCCCTACAAATGGAGGGGTAGGGAGAAGGGAAGAATTTGGATTTGGCCTCTGTTTAACCGTTCCACAACCACCAAATGAGCAGCATGCAATCAAAACTCAGATTCCTTGGTATCAAACCACTTCTGGATGTCAACCAAGCATTCCATAGACTTTTTAGACGAGTGTGTTCAAACATGCTGCTATAACATTTGTCCTCAGGACACCAGCTGGAATCTCCACAAGATCCTCCATTATCATAGCGCAAGAGAGAACAGGAGCTCCAGGACACCCTCAACAGCTTTGGGCCAGTCCAGGGCCACACTTCACCAGATGCCCTGAAATTTAAGTAGGGTGGGTGGATGGTACAGTAAGGGAGGTGGGAGGCAGAGTAATGAACATGGACTGACCAGGCTCCAGTGGGAGATGCAGAGAGGAGGGTCAAACCAGAATCTGCATCACAAGCCAGCAACCCCCCACCCCCCAATGGAATGCAATGTGAAGAAGAGGCAGAGTCCCCCACCCTGCCAGCAGAGGAAAATCGTGTCTGCGCATGTCAGTCAGGAGCTTTTCCTGAGTTTTAGGATAAAGTTTTCTTCTGAAAAGATCTCTATTTGTGAAGGAGGGCGCAGCCTGGGGGTCTCACCTGCCCCCGTTGGATGAAGTCTATTTGGAGGGCTTGCCTGCTGCTTTAACTGCGCTCCAGCTGCCCTCCCTCCCTCCCTCTGCGCTCAGAGGGTGTGCGCCCACTTTCACTCACGCCTGTCCGAGACGGGCAAACCTTCAGGAGGAGGAAGTTCCCTTGGTGAAACTCGCCTGCACCG
The DNA here is from genome assembly GCF_002922805.2 of Oryzias melastigma. Taxonomy (NCBI): domain Eukaryota; kingdom Metazoa; phylum Chordata; class Actinopteri; order Beloniformes; family Adrianichthyidae; genus Oryzias; species Oryzias melastigma. Next base: position 32,194,568 of record NC_050520.1, on the reverse strand, counting down.
AGACTGTGAACGTGGGCGAACGTGCTCTACTAAAGGGAGATGCTGAGTGCGAAGCGGCAGCTCATCTACGAAGGGGGAGCCGACAGCATGGAGCAGGAATGCGTCTGCGCGGAGGAAGGACTGCACGGCGTGAGCGCCGCTTGCCGCCGCAGCAGCGGCTGGCGCTGGCTGCAGCGCACTGCGCTGCTGCTGGTGATGGCGCTGATCCTGCTCCTCTTCGTGGTTCTGGTTCTGCTGGTCATCGTTGGGGTCGAGAGGAACAAGCCTCCGCACCATGATGAACAGGTGAGTCTGTTATTTACGAATGTACAGGTGTTTGCGCACTCTCAGGGTGTGTCCACGGCTGGTTTGGAGTTTCTCCGAAAGAAAATCAACGTAATTTCACAAAGGCCGAACACACGAATCATGGAGAAGTGATATGGCAAGCGATAGATATCATATATCCTTCCAAGTGATTTATGGTATCCTTCACTTGCCATACTTAGAAGTCACGCGGCGCGTAATGGCGCAGCTTAGGCACGCGCTATACATAACAGCGGCTCTTTCTGTGAAGTTTTCAGACCTAGCCTACCTTTTTCTGACAGCCAAGGCCGGATTGACTAGAACCTCAGTCTGAACTGCTAAAAAAGAGTTGACAACTTATAAACACATTGCATCTGTTTTGGTTCGGAATCTGTTCACAACAGTGTGTCCGATCGAACAGTGCAGCTGTATGACTTTGGATCAGAACTATCCAACAGGGACAAGTGACACTAGAACCACTGTTCTTACTCTTTTACTATAAGACATTTTCATCAGATTCACAATTCAGTTGTAAACTTTATTTTACATGTGTGGTTGGAACTTGAAAAACTGGTTCTAGTTTCACGTGCAGAAAGAAAAACAAGCGCTTTAATAGTCATTCAGGAAAGTCGTCTTTGTTCTAAAAGCAACACGGTCGCAGTAAAATGCGTACATATGCTACGGCTTTGCACTCTGAAATACCGTGTATAATATACTCCAAACACGCTTTTTGCGTGCCTATGATACGCAATGGTAGAGAATAAGTTGCGCCGGCGTACTATACCCACGACTTTTTAGGTTTCGTTTTGATCACGTGGTCAGAAATCCTCCGGCTCTTTTCTAAATGACGTCGTTCATTTGGTAACACTTAAGATGATGTGCTGCCAAACACTCAATATAATGTTGACAAAGATAGTTTATACATTTGTTAAGCTTGTAAACAGTTTATTAGTATGAGCTTCATAGACAATGGTCTCACTTCAAATCATACTGAATCTTACAAAGTATGATAATTACCTTTATTTGGTTTATTGTGCTAATAAATGGCTTACTAACACCTTATAAGCACATAAATAACGTTTGTAAATGTTTTAGTAAAGGTTGTTAAGGAACCTTATTATAAAGTGTTACCGAACATTTTAGAAACCACTTCTCCCAGTTCTTCATATTCCTCATATCTTCCCTGCAACTCACACCTACTCAATGCATCATACAGTGTGTTCCCAGCAACAGTGCTGAAAACAGATGTGCTTTAATAGTGAGCCCGAATGACCCAGAGTCCTTAGATCTTGTTCAGTGAAGTGTCTTGTCCTCTGTTTGCTGTTTGATGCTGATTGTGTTTTTGTCCTCAGGCCCGGCAGCTGCTGATTTCTACAGGTAAATATTTTCACCAGATCAAAAATAAAAGCTGCTGCTGCTGCTTGTTTTTTTAGGAGTAAACCAAGTGTTTTTGTTCTTCTCCACTGACAGAAACGGACAGAAACAATCGTGGCGCGACTCCAAGGGCCATGCTGACAGGTAAACCACACTGACACCTGACCTCTATCAAAATATTGTTTTTATAGTTATAGGACTGAAGCCACAGTTGTTCTATCAACACAGCTGGACCTACTGATGGTTTCGTTTCATTGTTTACGACCATCAGACTGTTGATATAACTGTTTTTTGAAGGTTTATTCATCTTCTAATCAAAGACAAATGTGTTTGGATTACAATAACACCTGAGATTGAAGGATTTTGTCAGCCTTTTAAAAAGACCAAAATCTGTCACAGTAAAATGACGTGAAAGAGGAAGGAGTTGTGTGTTTGAAAGGTAGCCATCTGTACTGCAATCACAGGTACAGACACTCAAGTTAGAAATCCTTGATTTGTGTACAATCATGAAAAACTTGGGTAGTTTGTTACTAGGGACGCTACAAGTCTTTAAAATTGAACCGTACGTCATACCATTGAAATGAATCGTGGAGTAAGTGAATTGTTGAGAGTCTTTACAGTTACTGAGAGCATTATAAAGGTGGATGTTTGAAGATCAGTGCTCAGATGACTGTAGGATACATGTGGCCTGAAGTGCTCCTGGTCTGGTTGGCTCCCATCACCCCCAAAGTGATGCCTTTTTCTAAGAGATCAGTGGATACTTCTACATGACGTTGTCAGAACAGGTTGTGAAGAGAGCCGAGCTCCCTAAGAAGAGGTGTGTCTGACTTGTTAAAAAGTGCAGGTAGGATGGAGAAACTCCATCAGTCTAAAATGAGCTAGGACTGAGTCAATCAATAAATGAACAGTCTAAGAGTTGAACCAGAGGCCTCCAGTCAGATTCAGCTCTGGTACATATAATATATATTTTTAATTGAAAGTTGTGTCTTTCTTTTGAAGAGCCTTGTAAATGTGATTCTAGTGATATCATTTATGATTCCCTCGTCTTATTCTGCAAAGACTTTGGACTTTAATATGGTTCACTGAGCTAAAGGACAAAGCCCAAACGCTTGACGCATCGCTGCTCTGTTCAGCTGTGTTGGATGGACTTCCTTGTTTGTGCTCAGGCTACAGATAATTTTTACACTGTCTTCTTATCTTCTGAATTTGTGTCACTTTGATAGCAATGAAGTATTTACAGCTAACACAGCATGATAGGCTGCAGTGTAATGATATATGTGTGTTTGGGTACGCTTGACAAGCTTGTTGCATGTATTTGGCTACTCTGTCATGTGAAATATATTATCTTGTTTAGCTATATAGTTAGTTATAAAACAAAACACTGTCCCCTTGTTGATTGCGGAAGTTAAAATAAGGGGGAAGCCTAGCTACTCATTGTAGGTTTTCCAATCGAAACCTGGGAATTTCAGAGTTCTCATGAGAGACACGATCTCTCCAGCATATCTTGGCACTGTTGTGACATTCTTTCCAGATTTTCAAACCACATTAAACACCTTGAGAATTGGCTTTACTCACAAGAACTTCCTGAAAGGCTGTTTCAGAGGGTGACCTCAAAACCTTTACCATTTTCTCACAAACCACAGCTTGTGAGTGTAGGTGAGGGAAGGAAAACACTGATCTGAGATGTCCCTCTGAGCTGGCAGTTGATTTCAAGGTCCACCCCTCTGTTTAAATGTTGCACTTTCCTTTAGTCGTCTTATTTGAACACCACAGGTCCCTGAAGGGGTTCTGATGATCTGCAGAGGGTTTTGGGAGCCAGACCTAAAGAGCTGGACTTGCACACTTTCTCCGCTTTTGTTGAGTGTATCTGTGTTCTTCTTTGAACATCACATCCGTTTTCCAGAAAAAAACATATAAAACTGCAAACTTCTGCATCTAAAGTAATTTAGGGGGGGAGTCTGAACTAACCTCCTTCTCCAACTAAATGAAAAAAAATTAACAAACGGTTTTGTGCAACATATGATCAAATCCAAACTTTGTTGGAAGTTGGGTTGGTTAAGTGTTCATATTACTAGAACATGTTAAGAAGAGTCAAGCATTGAATTCAACGTTTTTGTTTTTTTTTTTAGTTGCAGAAAATCAGACTAGCGGACAACAAATTCAATGGGAGACTGAAGTTGGAAACGCTTTCTACCACGGAGGCTTCAGTTACGCTGACGGAGACCTGGTGGTCCCAAGAAGTGGCATGTACAGAGTGTTCCTGCAGGTCACCTTCCAAATCCCAAAGTGTGAAAACCAGGTCCTCTCCTGCAACGTGTCTTCATGGTCAGAGGCATATCCTCAGTATGAGGAAATTCTCAAAACAGACGATTTTGTCAAAGATGACAACAGCAACATGGATTGTACAAAGACCCTCTACACGTCTGCCCTGTTTAGTTTTAGTACGAACACTAAGCTGAAAGTGGAAACAAACCAGCTCAAGTTTGTCGTCAAGGATGAAAA